>NC_053488.1:53915706-54098144 GCF_015227805.2 Hirundo rustica | reverse complement strand
ACCTTCAAGGTCTGGGACTCTTGAGACCCATGCTCAGCAGTGAAGCCTGAGGAAAGAAGACATTTGGTTATTTCACCTACTCTGTGTCACCAACTACTAGGACACCCTTCTGATTCAGCAATGGCCCCATCTTTTCCCTATCTTCCTTTTGCTGCTGATGAACTTGCAGAAACCATCCTTGTTGTCCTTGATGTCCTCTGCCAGACTCAATTCCAAGTGGACCTTAGCCTTCCTCATTACATTCCTACATACCTATTCCATATGGCCTAATCTTTTTTCCACATCCATAACTTTCTTTCTTGTGTTTGAGATTTACTAGGAGCTTCTTGCTGATCCATGCAGGTGTCTTGTCACCTTTGTCTGATTTTTGATCCTGGGGATACAATGGTTGTGAGCTTGGAGGAATTGTTGCTTGAACATTGACTAGCTCTGTTGGATACCATTTTCTCTTAGAGCCACATCCAATGGGATTCCTTTAAGTAGGACTTTGAAGAGGTCCATTAGTTCTCTGGAAGCTTGGAGTCCTAGTCCTTCTTACTGCTTTGCTTCCTCCATGCACGGACCTGAATTTTGTCTCATGGTCACTACAGCTAAGGCTGCTCCCAGCCTTCACATCTTCAGCCACTCCCTTCTGGTTTGTTAGTACAGGGTCCAGCAACACTCCTTTCTTTTTTGGCTCCTCCACCACTTGCATCTAAAAGTTACTTCAATGATCTGCAGTAAATCCCTGGACTAAGTGTTCCAAGCCATGTTGTCCCTCCAGCAAATATCAGGATGGTTGAAGTTCCCCAGGGAAAACAATGACCATGCGGTTACTGCCAGCTGCTCATAGAAAGCCCATCAAATTCCTCCTTCTGATCTCTTCTGGTGTCTCATTATCAGGGCACCTACAACAGTGCCTGTTCTTTTATTTTTACCATAAACTCTCAGATCATTCATTTGTCCCTGGGTAGAGCTCAATGTGTTCTAGTTGGTCTCTCACATAAAGAGCAACTCCATAACCTTACATCTCTGATCCTTCTAAAATGTACATAGGCAACCTGACAAGATTCCAGTCATGTAAGCTATCCCAACATCTCTCAGTAATCATAATGAGATCCTGGATCTGTGATCACACATAGATTTGTAGTCCTTGTTTATTGCATATGCTGTCAAGCAACCAGGTGGGTGGAAGCGTCAGAATTCTCAGAGTCTGAAGCTGAATGGCTTCAGCAGCCATGCTGGTTTTGGCTCTAAGTCAGGTGCCCACCGTGATGGCAGAGACTCAACCACTCAGCACATAACAGAGGTGTGGGCCTACCTGCAGACTGCAGCACCACTCCTGTATGCCCTTGACCTGTCATGCCACATCTTTTGATGTGCCACATCCTGTTTGCTCATCCTGTTTGCTGTGCTTTTGCAATACCCTAAAACGATTTAAATCCCCCTTGGGATGGTCCCGGCAATGCCACCTCCATGCCTGGCTGTTTCATAAGAGCTACTAAGTCCTGACAGGGCTCTGGTCTGCTTCTTGTGTCTCCCTGAACTTGGAAGCCTCCCTGTACTCCTCAGTCTAACAATCATTCTTCCCCAGACTCACCCCAGTTGTTGCTGCAGCCACCTCATCCATTGATCATATTTGAACAGAGTTTTTAAACATAGACAAGCACTTCAAACAGAAAATTGATAAGGTTTCCTTGATCCTACTGTGATAGAATTTGTCTTCATACATACAGTATAAGCAGAAACAGAACTTATCAGAGAATCATAGGATGGTTTGCTTTGGCAGAGACCGTTAGAGGTCATAGGAGGACACTCCAGCCAGCCAATTACATTTCCTAGCTATATTGCATGGGGTATGTTTTGCCTAAAAAGAATTTCATGGGAATGTCAGCATCGTTCTTTATCATGACACAGGTATTACTGCAAAATTAGGAGGTTCCCCTATGATTGAATGAAACATGGTAGGCAGGGAATGGGGTGGTCAAGGAATAATCACTACAAGCATGATGCCCACAGGTCTGCTTGTTTGTAAATAAACAATATAAGCAGTTCACAAGCCAGGAGCTCACAACTATGAAATCTTCATTTAAAATATGTGGCGCTTCAGCTTGCAAATTCCTGAATATTTCACATGCTATAGAAACAGAGCAGAAAATAGCAGCAGGACCTCTGAGGATAGCGGATATTTTGTAGTTTGAGTGTGGGCAAAAACAGGAGGCCTTCACATTTGAGCAGAAAATGAGCCTATCAGCACAAAACACCTTAATTTAAGCTCTCTTCTTCGTGTACTGTCAAGGGGATCATGCTGAGTGGTTTGCTGTAATGAACTCTACCTGGAAGCTCAGTAAAACTGAAATGTGGGTTGACTTGCATTGGTTACTGTTGTTTCTACAGATTTGGTTAATCCAGTTCCAATTTAATCAATATGTGGCTATCCCAACAAGAAGGACAAGAAAAGTTTAGAAATTGCATGCTAGATTTGAAAGGACAATGGTTGAGTACACAGGCTTGCTGAACAAGGTGACTTTAAAAAGCATTTCTTTTCAAAACAAGCTTTGATAGAGGAAATATTTCCATAGCTATAATGCCAAGTGGAAATACAAGAACAAATTCGTCTGTTAATGCATTTTAAGACTGTGAAACCTCTTAAAGCAGTTTTGGATACATTGCCAATTGACATTTTTTGTTCTCTGTTTCTGCATGTCTGTTTTCTGTTCCCAGAAATAAAGCATTTCATGTATTCAAACAGTAGTGTATTATACTTAATTGTCACGTACACATGAGCTGTTTTGTGTGGCAAAGGATCATCAGTTCAGAAAGAACAAATGAATAGTTAATGGTACAACAAGTGCCCTTTTACCTACTTTTAAACATATTCAGCAATCTTACTGTCCAGAGGCTACTTACCAAAACAGTGTGAGATACAAATATTGTGAAAAGTACACATAAATTATATCTATGGAATCTGTGAAACAATGAATATTAAAATAATAATGCATTCAGAAGATATGGTAAATGGTACATTATTTTTATATACATGTTTATAATTTTTAACCTTCCTAAAATGTTGTTCTTCTGTGACTTGTAGTGAAAATATTTGGAATAAAATGAGCTGTAAACTGTAAAAACAAATTAACCTTTCTTAATGTGCATTTTCTCATTCCTCTTCCAGTTGTAATTCACTATAACTTGACAATACCACATGTAAAAATCCCTCTGAAAACAAATCCAATTTTCCTATAAAATTTGTGTCCCAACATTACACCAGTCAGATCTTAAAATTTTATAGACAATTCTCAAAGCACTACTTTACACTTATAAATGTATTTTAAATTAAATTTTAAATAGTAATTTGAATATTATTGAAAAATACTATTTTTCTCTATTACTAAGACTATTTTTGTTATTTACTGAGTACCATTGACTATCATAAAAATCAAAGTAAAATAGTAGTTAAATTAATTCTGATATCTAAATTTGATGGTTTTTATAAGAACAGAAACTGTTCTAAGATGAGTCTCTACATTTTGTTGACCAGGCCCTCCACTAAACTGAGACTTTTCAAAGGCAATATGAAAACCCATGAGTCTCTCAAAGAAACTTAGGTTGTTTTAAGGTGAAGATTTTCCTGAATGATATAAATATATAAATTAAATATAAGTTAACTTTAAATAAACCTTGAGCCTCAATGAAAATACTGATGATACCTTTTACATCTAGCAGAAGTAATCACCATATTTTGAACACTGTATTAAGATGGAAAACAAGTGTATGTGATTTTCTATAGTAAATTCAATACGAGAATGGAGGAAAATGCAAGTTTGACAGTATATGCAAGCTGTACTTTAGCATCTCACCATTGTCTGGGTTTACCTGTAATCAAAGCTGCTATGGAAAACTGCATGTGTCAAATTTCCTAGTGCAGGTGAGGGGACACAAATTCTCCATGCCTGTGAATTTAAGAACCTAAACTAATTTCTTAAGAATGACCCGAGCAGTTAAGAAAATAGGTATAAACATGAATCTTCCCAAACTTGTAGAGCGTCAGGCTTTTAGAAGTTGAGATGGGTAAGAATAGCATGCATAAAATAACATACATAGAAAAGAGCTGAAAAAGCAGGAAGAACTAACTGGCTACTGAATAGGAAAAAAACCTTTGGTTTATTTAAGCAAGAAAAATTCATTGAATAGAGAACAGCAATCTGAACAAAAAAGTATGAACATGCGAGGAAATCGAGAGATTTGACATAGAGACTTTTATAATGAGGAAAGAAGCATGCTCTTTCTAGCAGAAATTGTCTGGACTCCAGTAGCTTAAAAAAAAAAAAAAAAAAAAAAAAAAAAAGAAAGAAAGAAAGAAAGAAAGAAACTACAGTGAGAGTGATATAAACTATAGTCTAAAATAAGATGACAAAACAAAATGCTTTTTTTTAAAAATTGAGTAACATTTTAACATCACAATACTAACATCAGTCTAAAAAAGTAGGAAACACAAAATGATAAAGATTTAATAATAAAGTAAATATACTAATAAAGAATGTAGACTATTTTGAAATGAACAGAAAACCCAAATTGTTTCAAATATGATCCCTAAGAAGACAAACTTTGAAGGACTGAAGGATCAGAGTTATGAAATTAGTTTAGCATCTTTCATATGTTGATACTCATTCCTGACAATTTCACTTCACAAGAACTGCTCAGAAACAATAATTTAGTAATAAACCCAGCTCAGTCAAGACAAAATTTAACACACATTGTTCTGTGTGGGTCTTTTAAGTCACTAACCCATCACTCTTCCCACTTCCCTAGCACTTTTAATCTTGGAGCAGCAATGGACACAAAGATCAGCAGAAGTAATTTTCTAGCTCATCTTTTAACATGATTTTATTTCTCTTTCTTTAATGAAAATCTAATTAGAAATTATCTTGTGTTTTTAGTTGGCTTTTAATCTGTATTAATATTGTTTCCTATAATGTCAAGATTAGTGTAAAATACTTGTAAGAGCAGGAGAAATAGTAGATATGTATTCCATTTTTTTTCTCAGATATACATACAGAAGGGGTGCATGTTTCATTAAAAAAGATGACAACTTGCTGTTTTCTATTGTCTCTTAGAAACACATAAAAAGACAGCTCTGAAAGATGTTTTCTGGACACAATTACTTTTGAATGTTGCTGCCTCCGCTGAGGCATAGCGACCTGGTTCAGGAACGACATGGCAGCCACACCCAGGCTGCTCGGGCCACCAGCTCACAGACACCAATGTGGTCGACGGCAAATGGCGTTTATTAACTGATTATTACATGGAGTTATAAAACCTCTGTTTGCTACATCACATCCATCTGCTTACGTTACAAGTTACGTGTTGCTTAGCTTATCAAGGACACTAAACAACTAAGTGTTGAGGGAGGGGTTCTGTCTGCCTGTACAGCACGATATCTTCCGATCGCCTGTCCCTAATCTCCCACATCTCTCCGTCCCCCCGTCATGATTAAGTAAAAAACCTATAAAAGTATAAATGTTATAAAAAATGCAAATCTGTTAAAGTTGGTATAATAGGACACAAAAGTGATATAACATGTTAGTAATAAGTGCACTTCATGGTAATTGCAGGCATTCGACAAATAGGATGTTGACTTTCTCTAAACAGCTTCTAACAAACAACACTAACTTGTTCAAAATGCAAGGCCCAAAAATCAATACCAAGAGTATCATGGTGAGAAGGCCTATTAGGGTGGAAACAAGGGTGGCTAGCCATGGGGACTGATTGTACCATGACTCGAACCATCCTTGTTGGGCTTCTCTCTCTCTCTTTCTCTGGGCCAGTCTTTCCCTCAGTTCAGCCATGGAGTCTCGCACGACTCCGGTATGGTCTGCATAAAAACAGCATTCTTCTCTCAAGGCGGCACACAGGTCTCCTTGATGCATGAGCAAGAGGTCCAGTCCTTGCCTGTTCTGCAGGACGACTTCTGAAAGCGAGGAGATAGATTCCTCCAGAGAGGAGATGGATTTTTCAATTCTTAACAAGTCCTCATCAATTGTCATTTGCAGCTGAGAAAGTCCTTGGTGTTGGGTCTCGAGAGCTGAGACACCTGTGGCTGTACTGGCAGCTCCTAGGCCAAGGAGCATTGCAATGGTTATACCTGTCATTACTTCTCTTTTGTGGAGCTGGATGGTTTCTTCTAAAAAGCGATACATTTCTTCTTCTTGGTGATACAGGACTCTAGGAACAATTAGAACTTGGACACAAAAGTCAGCAAGGTTATTGAATTTACCAGGGTACACACAGGGGGTTATTCCAGATTGTTGACAAACCCACATTCCTGGTATGAACGGGACTGCCCACTTATCAGTCTTTTGGCTAGGTTGGATGAACTCAGCACAAATGTTTCCTATCTGCTTTGCTAAGGTTACATTGCCAAAGCACTTGCCTCGGCCTATGACTTGACTCAGGGTAATTTCTCTCCAGGGGTGTCCCACTTACAGTTGTGTGGATTATCTGCTGCAGAATATTTGAAAGGAACATCAAGGGCGACGTCCTCATAAAAAGGAGGTTCTGCATTATAACATAACCAGCATGATTTTGTAAAGTTTGGATTGGATTGGTTCAACGACAAAAAGGTAGCATTTAACACACTAAGAAACAGATTGTAAGGATCTGACTTAGGTTTTTGGTAGACAGCTAAAGGACTGAATGAGGAGGTGGCGCTAGGTGTGGCCTCTCTCCTGTGTGTGTGTGCTGTGAGAATCTGATAGGGTCTAATTGATCGGGGTACTGAAGGTAGGAGTCTGATAATTTGCACGTTCGCCCAATTTAAATGCCTGGCTGCATTCAAAGCATGCCATTACACTAGTTATTGCGGTACGGATGGCTGCTTGGATTGGGGCAAAATGTTCCTCTTTTGCAACATGCCTGATCATGTCTGCGAGGTTGGACCCGGGTGGTAATGACCTTAAAATGTCCTTAGTGGCTGAATTGCATTGTTGGCGCAGGCACTCTGCTAACACAGGACCCTTTGCCTCTGAAGGCAAAGCTGAGGAGTCAAGTGATGCTTGGAGCCGATCTACAAATTGTGTAAAACTCTCACTCTCACTTTGCTTTATTGTGGACCATGATGATGGTTTAGCAATGACCATGGAAGCAGAGCGGATGGCTTCCGTGGCAGCACGGGTAGTTGTCATGACCTCGTGGGCCCGTAGGCCCTCGGCTTGTGCCTAGAGGTGATCATGGTTGGGTCTGTGCCCATGAGCTGTTGCAGGCTGGAGCCGTATAGAGGATGATCTGGACCAGTGACCAGAGCTAGTTGCTTTGCACAATTGTCCTCCCACTCTTGTTTAAAAACTATCATCTCTGCCCCATCAAAAATCAATCTGCAGGTTTGCTTTATGTCAAATGGGAGCATGTCATCCCCTCCAAAAACACTATCAATGAGAGTAGAAACCATTGCTGAATTGATCCCTGTCAGTGATTGCTTTAACAATTGCTTGTACATCCTTAGGATTTACCGGTGAATACGTTCTCTGGTTTCCACCTGGCCCCCCCACTCAGACTGGAAAAGCCAGTGTGGCCGATGGACCCCAGTCGGCGCATGCTATTTTTATTTTCCTCCAGTCTGTGAGAGGAGTTCGTTCTTTTTCTGATTTCCCCTCAACCCGAGTAGAAATGTTGTTGTTACTGATTTTATATACTGTTACTTCTTCTTTGTCAGAGCCGGAGCCAGAGCCCGCAGCAGAGGACTGGCTGTCCCAAGTCCTCTGAACTCGAGTTCGAATCAGAGCCGGAAGTCGACTGACTGGCTGCTTCCGGGCTCTGGACCCGCCCCTTTCTCTCAGGGCTGGGCCGTCCCTTCCCTCTTGGCCCCCGCCCCTTTCTCTCAGGGCTGGGCCACTCCTTCCCCCTGGGCCTCCGCCCCTTTCTCTCCGGGCTGAGCCACCCCTTTCTTCCCCCTTTTAAACTGTGTTCCTTAAAAGAATGTGCTTTTTGGCAAGCGTTCTGACTAGCTTTAATTCCCTCTTTCTTCTGTTCGCGTGTGCCGGCGCTATCTTTGTTTCTGTTAACAACAGGCACACTATGCAAAAGACCTTTGTTTGCTGCTTCTTGGCTATCTGCCAAACATTCCAATCTGGATACATTCTTGTTCTCTCCCAGCGATTCACTGCAATCTCTTGCCGTATAGGGTGGAGGTCTCCCCTCAGCCCCTTCTACCAACGACCCCCCGGCAGAATTTTTGGCAATATTCCTGGCTTCCTCAGTTAATCTATCATAAAACAATTTTGCCTGATTTTTTTCTTCAGCAGCTAACTCTGGAATTGAAGCCTTTGGAGGGAGATTTTGCTCCTCCAAGTTTCTGCAGTTGGCAGAACCAACTTTATCAGCAGCCTGAACACAGTCACTGACCGCCAGATCACATTTTTCTACGGTCTGATAATCCCCTTTAAAAGTTTCCTCTGAAAAAGTTTCTTCTAAAACAGTTTGCGTCGCAGCTCCTACACCGAGCTGCAGCGTAAATTTTAGACAATTTTGTGTGGCTTTCCAGGTCTCTTGTTCCTGCAAAGCACTTTTTAAAATTTGCACAACCCTTCCCCATGACTTAAGATACTTTGCCGACCCAGAAGACATAGTTTCCTCGGCAAGAACTTTTGTACATTGATCCCAAATATCTGGGTGGAGTATTTCCACCGGACGATCAATGATACTAAGTTGCAAAAGCCTCGTCACTGCAAGGGTAAAATCTTTTGCTTTACAATCAATTCCCCACTGTTTATGAATCTGAGATATGACCTTCATGAGGGCTTCCATCCTCCTCATGGTTCCTGGGGCGTCCCCCTCGCCGAGCTGGCCCAGCCGCTCAGCCGTCGTTCACCCGTCCAGGCAACTCCCGATCTCCTGGGCAACTCCCGGGGCTTCGGCACCACTTGCTGCCTCCGCTGAGGCGTAGAGACCTGGTTCAGGAATGACACGGCAGCCACACCCAGGCTGCTCGGGCCACCAGCTCACAGACACCAATGTGGTGGACGGCAAATGGCAGTTTATTAACTGATTAGATGGAGTTAGAAAACCTCTGTTTGCTACATCACATCCGTCTGCTTACGTTACAAGTTATGTGTTGCTTAGCGTATCAAGGACACTAAACAACCAAGTGTTGAGGGAGGGGTTCTGTCTACCCGTACAGCACAATATCTTCCGATCGTCTGTCCCTAATCTCCCACAGAATGTGAAGACTTTCACTAGGTAGGTTAAACATCAACTCACCAAAGACACAGATCTTTTGGGTAAAAGAGGGAAATCTTCTCAAAAGATTTAATCCTCACATGAAAATATGAAAGCAACACATTTTCTGCAGTACTCTCTGCAGAAACCCATCAAGAAAAGTTACGTAACTAAAACATACAACATTTTAGAACCTGTGATGTATTCTTTACATCTGTTTTTATGTTTTCTTTAAATTTGCTTATTCATTCATATGAAGGTTTCAAAATATTTTTAGAAATAATTAAATAAGTGTTTGTGTTTAGTGCACAAAATGAAACTACAAAGCTGTTCAACATCACCTCTCCATAAATATCCATAGACTAGGTGATACACTCATAACTTTAGTTAATGTGGCAATGAAGGACACATGTTTGATGGTTTTTAACAAATGAAATAGAAGAATCCCTGAAGGGGAATAGTTAGTGAGAATGAAAAATCTGACCATAAGTAGAAAAGTGTTTAAAATTTTCCAGAACAAATTTTTCTTGGTGCTATAATGTGTAACTGACCATTTTACAGTTCTTGGCAGGATACAAACTTGCCAGAAAAAGGGTTATTTTCCATGGAATTTTATACAAGGACATTCTGATGCTATTGAAACCAAGAGACATAGCAGACAGGAGAAACTTTCTTAAGGAGCTGCTAAGTAGATTAATAATTGAAAAAGACAATGAAAATCTTTAAAAAGGTAGCCAAAGATTGAAACAACGAGATGCTGAAATGGTGCCATTGACCAGAACTCTGTAACCCAAACAGAGGGAAGCAGAATGCTTCCACAAATGCCCTCACTAGAACATGTCAAATTTTAATATAAGAGACCATGCCTTTCTTTGTAACCAGGATTTAAAATTTTTCTATTAATTAAAGAAAGCAACTGTTAGCATACTTTCACAGAAATACAATATTAAAGAAATACTGGTTGAAAGTTATGCCAAGAGGATCCAATCTGCCACTACACCTAGAATTACCAGAGGCCAGGCCAGCATGGCTTCATTCGCCTGCATCACGAATACCGCCAAGGCAGAGAGGCAAAATCCTCCTGGGAAACTTGAGTGTTGATATTTTCCTCTCAGAGAGAAAAATTTTCTGTACATCTCTTTTTTTTTTTTTTTTTTTTTTTTTTTTTTTTTTTTTTTTTTTTTCCCCACTTCGACAATAGGAGAAGGTGACTATGCTGATTGAGTATAATTTGTGGTTGGAAGAAGCAAGTGACTTTATTTGCATGGACTGTAAACAGCCATACTCTATCATCTTTCCGAAGCCTGAGGAGAGAGAGAACCCACAGTTCCTCAGGTCAACATTTTGCTTTATTCACCCATAATTTTATTGTCTGTTTTCATTCAATTCTAAACATGAAAAAACTCCAAATAAAGAAAAAAAGTGATTCTGATCATCACTCCAAGGAGAAAAGAGGAATATAAAATGAAGTAGCAGTATTTTTATTTCCACAAACTCAGCACTGAGCAGCTGTATCTGTTCCATCCCTGGAAAACACTGAGGAAAAAATTATAAATTTTCCCCGACATCTTTGTGTTTCCCACTGGTGTCTTGTATTTTAGAAGTTAATGTACTTTACATACCAGGACATCCTGTATTAGCAGTTGCCATGGGAATTGCTAATTGATATTTATTTAAAGAGCAAATAGTGTTCTAAAAATGCTCTGCAGTTAGCTACTCAGTTCTAAGGGGATCTAGAATGGCATTACATATGTATTTTCACTTTTAAAAATTTCTGTCTGGTCATTGCTGTCCTGCTTATCAAATCTAATTTGCCTTTATAACAAGGTAACCCACCCAGGTGATCAAGGGAAGCCAGTTGGTGTTTGGATTTCAGTAAAGCTTTCCATGCTGTCTCACAGAGTATCCTTATGGATAAAATGTGCAGCATACATCTGGACAAACACATCATGGGATAGGTGAGCAGCTGGCTCAGGGATTTGGCACAAAGTGAATGGGGTGATATCAGACTGGTGACCTGTCACCTGCGGTGTTCCACAGGGCTTCATCTTAGACCCTGTGCTCTTCAACATCTTTGTAAATGACCTGGATATAGAACTGGAAGGGATGCTAAGTAAGTTCACAGAAAATTATTAAATGTGGGAGGAGCTGCTGACTCCCTCAAATGCAGGGAGGCCCTGCAGAAATCTCAGCAAATCCCAAGAATGGGTGGTCACTGATCATATGAAGTTCAACAAGGATAAGTGTTGGATTCTACTCTTGGGATGGGACAGCCCTGGATGTATGGACAGTCTGGGGAATGAGATGCTGGGAAGCAGCGCCATGGAAAAGGACCTAGGGGTCTTGGTCAGTGGCAAGTTGAACATGAGCCAGCAGTGCCCTGGCAGCCAGGAGGGCCAAGCATATCCTGGGGGGCATCAGGCCCTGCCAGGACAGGGGGGAGATTGTCCCACTCTGCTCTGAGCTGGGGCAGCCTCACCTTAAGTGCTGGGACAGTTTTGGGCACCAGCGTATAGGAAAGATATAAAGCTCTTAGAAAATGTCCAGAGGAGGGCCACAAGGATATTGAAGGCCCTTGAGGAGAAGCCATATGAGAAACAGCTGAGATTATTGGGTCTGTTCAGCCTGGAGAAGAGGAGATTGAGGGGAGAGCTCATGGTAGTCTGCAACTTCCTCATGAGGGGAAGAGGAGGGGCAGACACTGATCACTTCTCTGTGATGACCTGTGACAGGACCTGTAGGAATGGCCTACAGTTGTGTCAGCAGAGGTCTTAGAATGGATCTTAGAAAAAGATTCTTTACCCAGAGGGTGGCTGATCACTGGAACAGGCTCGTCAGGGAAGTGCTCACATCAACAAACTAGACAGAGTTCAAGAAGTGCTTATACAATGCTCTCAGGCACATGGTGTGATTCTTGGGGATAGTGTTGTGCGGGTCCAGGTGCTGAACTCCATGGTCTTTATGGATCCCTTTCAACTTAGTATATTCTGTGATTCTGTGGTTTTGAAATCTAACCCAGTTCAAAGGCCTTACACCTGTGAGCAATCATGTCCCAGTTTTCACATGCAGGTCTAGCACAGGATGAACTGCTACAGTATGGAATTCAGTGGTAGTAAACAGGTTGGTGTTTTTGTGAAGATGCACAGAAAGGTCATTACGGGATGGTTAAGCTAAATTTTTTGAGGGACGTATTTAGCTCTAAATGACAAAAGTTTCCAAGAGGTTAAAAAAAGCTCAGAATTTCCTTGAAATCTAGTGACTGGTGATTTGCAATTAGTCAGTGTTGCATTCCATGCTTGCTATGTTCAACAAGGATATTTCTGTTTTACCCTGGTTAATCTGGACTTGATCAGAAGAGGGAGAACACAGAACAGAGAAAATTTTGCTGCATCTGAATGCATTGTATTTTTTACTGAGAAGGGTGTTTCAGTCAGTTGCAATTTTAAGGTAACAAGAGGACATTGATCTGCAAGGGTTCTCTTTAAAGATTTACAGGCAATTTCTAGATGACTGGCTTTAGTAGTCTAACGTGCTAAAGCATAATGATCAAATATTTGCTATTCACTGAAAACAGAACCTTATTCAATACTATAATTAAATAGTATTTTTCATTCCTAAATTGTATGTTTATTACAAGGAAAAACCACCATTTTTATAAAGAGTCACAATACATTACCTGGGAAATTGCTGTTATAAATGTATGTGCGATAAGATATCTGACATATTTATGATTTTGGTGTGAGATATTGACTAGATTTGAGGGCTTTTTTACAGTCTGAAAGATTGACTAATTATGACTTAGTTTATTACTTGATTGTGAAAGTTAAATTTGCATAACATCTAGTAACTGAATGTTACAAACTACAAAATCAACTGCACATAAAATATTAAGGTCACTTGAAAATTATATTTTATTTTAAAAATGAGAATTCAGTCAGACTTCAACTTTTTATTTTACTGTATTACTTATATAGATATTTAGTGCATTAAGTGAAAAACTAGTGATCAGTAATGAAATCATACTGATTTAGGAGCTCAGAATAGCTTTGTCTCAGTTGTCTTGTTTTGCATGTGAGTAGAAGTATTTTGTATTTTTAAAATGACAGGATATATTACACTTTCTAAAACCGCATTATAGTTTTAAAACAAAGCTGCTATATATAAAAAATATGTTGCTTATGACCTCTCAAATTTCATAAGAAATCCAGGTTCTTATTCAATCTGGTAAAATTTTTTCCTGGTTTTAACACTATAAAACAGAAAACAATTTTACTAAATAATATAAAATTTATGAGACTGAAGTTTTTTCCTTTATCAAAAAATCCAAACAATCAAAGAAAACAAAATAAAAAGCAAAATATACCCATAAAACTGCCAAACAAAATTGTGTCTATCATAATAGCATGGCAACATTAGCATTTTAAGTTTGTTGAACTTACTGACAAGTCAGTTAAAGAAATTTTGCTACTTATCTTTCTAAAATTTGAAGTGAGTGATTATTTTAAAAAGATCCTTTGATACAGTACTCAAAGTGTCTTTTGATGAAAGAAAAAGAATTATAATATTTCTTTATTTGATCTATGTTCTTCCTGCCCACAGAGGAAATCCTGTTACTTATATCTATTGGTAAAAAAAGTCCTAGAATTATGGCATTTAACTTGATGTGTATACTGAAGATGCCTCCAACAAGATTGCTTACACTAAGCAGGAAATAAAACCAAAACTACTATAAAAACTAAGTTTGCTTTAGTTCATATTACTTACTGATCCAATAAAAATGATTTGCAACTTCCTTGTCTGTATTAATTGAATCAAGGTATTTGTTATGCTTACTGCATTTTAATGATTTACAAATGTTACATACTATTCAGAAAAAAAACCCACCTTTATTTAAAAAATCAAATTTTAATGTGGGGAAACATCATCAGTTCTTCTTCTGTAGAATAAAAGAATCCAAAGGCATTTTTCAAAGTTACTTTCAAACTACTTTCCTAGTTTCATAAAAGGCCACTGGCAAAAATAATCCTGTGTCTCTGGTGTAATTGTGGTGGCGTATTTGTAAAACAGCATGTAAGCACTCATAAAAGGATAATGACTTCCTCAAGTGTTAGTAAAAGAAGCTTTCATGTAGAGATAGAGTGAGGTCCTAGCCTTCATATGCAACAGTATTAATATTACCTATTTATTTGTTCACTTGCCAAGAATTTACAGGGTAGGAACGGTTGGTATCTGTTTGATCCAAGCCAGTTTGGAACACTAAGAGTGCATCTACACTGCCTTTTTTCTTTAGTTCAAAAATACAATTTGAATAAAAATCTCAGCATGGGTATATTTAACCATAGAAAATTAACCTCAGGTTCCTGTAACTGCCCTTGCAACATGTGCTCTAAGTTTCTTAAGTGGAAAATATAGTCTTGGAGAACATCTGAAGTGCAATAATACATGGGACTATTCTAGCAAGTTGCAAGAAAACCTCCCAAAACACATAGCATTTGAGGGATGGCAACACAAAAAGCTTAAAAATTTAATTTGCTCTTGGTGCCAACCCATAGTTTTTCTACTGTTCTACCTGGATAACATCACTAATTAAGTCTTCTTGGTGACAATCGTGCTTTGGGGAAGAATATGGCACCAGTTGAATTCCACAGAAACCACTGATGGATTTTCAGCCAGAACTCAGAAAATAAGTCTCTGGTTTCTTCTTCACATCTCATGATATTTTCACTTTTCTATTCATAGAGGCATATGAGGATGAGTAATATGAATCATATGAAGAAAGTATCTAGAGCATAACTTTCTTATAGATTAATATGGATATGTGCTTTCTTTGTAGATGGTCAATCCTATTTAAGGATAGTTTGTACTGAGAAAAAGCAAGAAATAAATGTCTACAAGGTTAGGGCTACCAATCCTTTAGGGTAGATTAAAGCACATAAGTATATGATTGCATGCAAGGTAGAATTAGTAAAATAGGAAAATTAGTAGAATTAGACAAAATAGGCAAAATAAATCTGTATAAATATTAAATAGCTACAGGGGAACCAAGACCTTTATCTTCATTGCACTTTTTTGAAACAAATTCACAGAGCTTAAGTGAAGTGCTCTCATCTGAGTTGATCTGGCTGTGACTCTTTAGAGGAAATTAATATATGAGGAAATTAACTTCTTGATAAAAGTCTCCTATTTCTAAATGATAACTTGTGCTAAGTAATATCTATGCTTTTCAAATGTTCTAACCCCAGCCTTCTTCTCTACTTTCTCTTAAGGGAAAACAGAGCCTTCAAGTACATTTCAAGTCAATACATTCTCCTCATAAAGAAGTCATAACTAATAATAATAGGGGATGATTGAAAATCAAGTTTAAATTAATATTAAAAGTATACGGAATGGAATTGTTTTAAATATTTTAATGAAATATTAAATGGTATATTTGATGAAGAAAATCCCCAAAAGAAACAATTTGTTTCCAGTGGCATTTCACTTGGAATTTTTTTTTTAATGTCACACATGGAATGAGACTCATGTACACTATGATAGCTGTGTGGTAGAGAAAAATCACTTGTTTAATAATTTCAGAATTTTTTCACATCCTTTTGTATATGTATAGGAGAGCAAGAGAAGACTCTGTCAGCTCTTCTGTATCACAACATCAAGACAAAATCTTTTGAAATTGAAAGACAAACATGCTGACCCATACCTGTTCCACCCACCATTAAGTGAGTTAACTTCCCTGAAGATTCAAGACTAACTCCCTGCTCAGCAGCTCTTATATCCACAAGCATTCTGCTAAATTCTGGATGCTGAAACTCACCACACTCCTTTTCTGAGACCGTGTCATGGGTTAGCACTATTTGGTTTTTAGTTTAGGAGGAATGTAGAGTGTTTTTCCCAGTCAAGACCTTGGAATTGCTTCAGAAAGGACAGGGACCTATCAGAAGGCTAGTTTGGGATATTGGCATCTGTTTTGACCACTGAGAATGTCAAATGTGGCTTCGGGAAGTACCCATATAAACTTTGATTTCGTGCAGGTCACCCCTCTTTTTTCCTGGTCAGCTGAACAGGTAACATCGAGCTGGGGCCTGCTGCCCGCCCCAACTCCCCTTTCCGGGGTGAAGCTGCCCGCGAGGCCTGGCCGGGCTCCATCAGCTTCCAGCGGGGGAGGAGAGGTTGCAGCCTAACAGCAACTACTTTTTTCAGCTTATTCAGGGCCCAGAACAGGGAGGGATCTCTGCCAGGCCCCTGATGAGAGCTATGGGCCCAGCGTCTAGGCCAAAGCTGCCGCGATTGTCACTGAAGGATGGGCAGAGATCTTCTCCTCCTCCCCTCCCTCTCCCCTGCCCCGCTCTCCTCTGGTGATTCCAGACAGAGGACAAAAAGAGTGCAGGGAAGAAACCCCGGCTGATCGGGGGGGCGGGGGAGAGAGAGACTGCTGCCAGCAGAGGGCACATGGCCACTGCAGGCCTGGGCAGATCTATCTCTCCTGGCAACATGAAGCTTCCAAGGCTTAACTTTTCCCTGAGAGACAAGAAAGGGACAGAGTAAACTTAGAGACGACACAGCATGAAGTCAGTGGAGCGAGAGTGAAAGGACTGTTGGGACAAGGGATTGAGGAGTCATTCCATTTTAGGCTGGACTTCTTATTAAACCATGGAAATGAACTCTATATGTAAATTATCCCTTTAAATAATGGAAAAGATATGCATTTGGGGAGATGAATGTTTAGAATGTTTAGATTTGTGTGTGGATTTGAGCAAAGGTGTTCGTGATGGACTAAATGATATTAATCCCATAAGATGCTTGAACAGAGATAGAGATTGGAAGCCCTCTGCGTCAATGAAGAAGTAGAAGATATCTCTGTTCCTTGAGATGAAGAATCCTTTGCCTTTGGAGTTAATCATCTTTAAAAGCTGACACCCCAATATGCAAGAGTCTAAGACCCATGACCCATAAGCATCTTGGGAACCGGCTAATGGGAGGGGTCACAAAGGCAGGTTTCCCTGAGCAGCTGTTTTTGTGACAGTTAAAACCCACAAAAGAACTGTTCTATGTTGTCAGTGGGATCCATGACTCTTAAAAGAGACTCCTCACCTAAAGAATTGGTGAAAGACTATTTTCAAACAGTGAAATTGTTTGAAAATCACAGGTTTTTCCTCTTTATGTTGTTTTGTAGGAAAGTCAACCATTTGTAAGGGGAGGGAAGAGTGTTTTAGAGTTTCATTCTGTTTTAGTTTTTTTCACAACTTTTCCATTCTTTTAGTGTGTGTTAATAAAACAATTTGTTTCTTTTAAGCTTAAGCCTGTTCTAAGCCCACAAAAAAAAAAAAAAAAAAAAAAAAAAAAAAAAAAAAAAAAAAAGAATAAACACTAAATCACTACACTAAATTTGGCAACCAGAATTTAGTGAATGTGAAACCACTGCAGTCAATAAATTTTTAATGACTGATACGAAATGCAAGATACCATGAAGAGATAATGAAAGAACACCATAACAGGATGGTCAAAAACTTTGCAGACAAAATTTGCTTGAAGGAACTTTCAGCTTAGAGGTTTAACATCTCTAAACCAGCTAAATTAGAAAGGAGCTACCAAGTGCGTTGTTCTTGATCTACAGAATAATGATATCAATGTTATTTAATCCCCATGCCCATGTCCGTGTGTTCTTTAAACTTCTCAGATCCTAGCTTCTCTGTTCTGATAAGACTAACCACACTTTATCCTTGGAGCCACAGCTTTCCAAACAAGATAGAAACAGGAAAATTCTGAGCATATAACAAATAATTTATATAGATAACACGGGAGGATGACTAAATTAATTAGCCACAAAAGAAGGACAAGTGGGATGCTGTGATTTGGCACATATATTTGAAGAGACAATAAACCACCACAGTTAAGGACAGAAATCAAAATGGGCTAATGTAAAATATGGAACGAGTGAGCTCATCTAACCTCACAGAGGTCAAACCTTAAAAATAAAATAATTGGACAAGTGTGCCTACCAGCACTCCTCAGAGAAGGCAGACAATGGATTTTACTACTAACTTTAGCATTCTACTTGCTTCATAAAATGTGAAATACAGAGTGAAATATAAAGTGCAGCCTCAGCACTGAGAATGAACATGAACTGAGAGATAAATCTTCTAACACATCAAGCTAACAATATGAAAAAATAACCATCAGGTTTAAAGATCCCTTTGTGTTCACCAATTCTAAAGGTCTCTCATGTAAATTCAAGACTTCAAACTTTGCAATACAGAACCATTTTGGAGATGATGGAAGACAAAGGAATTGGTTGTTCTTCTAACCGAGCTCTAGCCCATAATGATACCATATTTCAAAGGAATCTTTGAATGTGGGTGTTATGCAATACATATCTGATTAATGTAGTGTTCAACTTTTTCTCTCTAAAACTCATACTACCAACCAGTGTTAGACAGAAAAGAACAGAACACAGATAAATACTTTACATCCATGGAGACTGTTTAGTAGCATGGATATAATGATTATTTTATTTGTTTGAGAAAAAGCACTAAGTTTAGACATCTCACTACTCTATTGGTGACTGTGCAGCACTTCTGCAGCACAAAGCACTGATTTAACTGGCCAGGGCAATATTTCTCCCACTGGGATAATTGGTATTATAATTTAATTAAGGATCTCAGATTACAGCAAATAAAGTAAAAGTGCACTATTCCCTAATATCTCTAGACAGAAAGACACAAGAAAAGTCAGATGAGGGGAAAAAACCACCCCACAAACAGGTAGAATGGATGAAAAGAAGCATTCAAATTCAGTTTCATTTAAAATTGTCAAAATTTATGGACTTATGGACTTATCAGGTTTTCAGCTACAAAGGCCCAACTTGAAAAAAAAAAAAAACAACCAAAACCTTTCACCATGCTAGAATTACTTGCTTTTGTTTTGGCATCTGCATTCTATTACAGTCTTTCTCAGTGGTACTTACTGAAATGCACCTAATAATAAAGAAAAATAATCACCTTCCTCTTTAACATATTTTCCCTGTCACATGCATTCCTAATCTGTGTTTGTAGAGGCCACTGTGCAAGTCTGATGTCACTTTATGAGGATTATAGCTTTCTGCTCCGAAAACAGATAGTTTTATTAAAAACCCTCTAGATTTCAGATTGGATAGGGGAAGGAAAATGTCCAGAGCTCATAAGGTCAATTTTGCTTTCAACTTTGCCTATTAAAACTGCTAAACAGATATCACAGTAAAGACACTGGCAGAGATTTGTAATGACAAAGCAGACCCAAAGAGCCTTTGTTGTAACAGGCAAACTTCCACAAGCTCACTTGGTGTATAAGAGTAAAAATTGAGATGGTTCACAGCGGTAAGAACCTTAGACAATGAAAAAGTGTAGATAATCATGCCTCCCTATAAATCAATTTATGGCATGTTTCTCATTACAAAATTAATTTTGCAGTTTGTTTTTTGTTTTAGTATTATGAAGAAAAAGTTATTTTCATAGTGTCATCATCACAAGAGCAGCCTCAATTAAAAACTCATAGAAAGACCTGCCACTAGATAGTCAGTGACTAAATAAAGATATAATAAATTTAACCCCTCTACAATGTGTCCTTTGATAATCTCTTATGTTATAAAGGATTGTTGTAAGGATTCTGGATTCAGAGTGTCCCAGAAACAAAAGAGGATAATTTGGTTGCACTATTTAATGATTTGCATAGGCATCTTTTTGCATCTACCTAAGAACTTCCCAAAACTGTGGGTAGATGAATGAGGATGTACTACCACTGCATCTACTCCCTCTGAAAATTACTTTAGCAAGCATCCCTCTGAAAATTACTATAGCAAGCAAGTGTATCAACCTAGACACTCTCAGGTGCTCTCTAGGCATTGCGTGCTACTTGTAATTAAGGAAGAGTGGCCTGAAGAGGCTGTTCAGCTTCTCACCAGTATCTTACCAGTACAACACATTGAAGATGTACTTTTGCAGAGAAACCTCAAGAACTGGGCTATTGACAACCTCTACTAAGTTTTCAATCAAAATTATGCTTACTTTTGTTTTGCATGTTTTGACATGTTTGTGTTAACATGTCTGTCTATGTGTTTAAAAAAAAAAATCTGTTACCCTGGTTTTTCTGAGTTTTTTATAGCCTTTTGATTTTCTTAAATGGAGTCAGATCTTTTTAGTTATTGTACAATATTAAGAGCAGTTTTCTACCTTTTCCACAGATGTAACATAAACAAATCCTTTGTTTTTCATTCTCTGTCCGTTGTTTGCATATTTCTAACCTGAAAACAATTGTAACTGACAGTTGGTTTAGCCACTTGGCTGAGGGGTGAAAAACCCCATAAGCCAATCTTCTGCTAGACCCACAAATGTATAAAAAGTAAGAAATAAAACAAAGAGGCTCTCTCTCCGCCCTGTCTTGGTTTGAGCTGGATCGGAAGGACCTCTGCCCTGCGAAAATCTCTTGTCTGCGTGTGACTGCTTTGTGTATCTCAGTGACAAAAATCTACTTTGTTATGAATTACAGTAACTTTCTTTTTAAAAAACCACTCATTACACCATAAGAGGATATATGAAATTCTCAGAAAAGCACCACAGAGCAGCTATCGAGAGAAGATACCTAGCAAAAATGAACATTGAGGTTCCTGTCTTGGAGTTTTGGTAGTATACAGTACAGATCAGGGAAACTGCTGCTGCAGAAAATATATTACACTAACTTCGGAATTTTTGTTTAAGACATCTTGCTGTATGCATTTCTATGGTGTTCTGCCATGAGGAGAAGTTTGCAGGACAGAAGTTCAACTGTTCAAATTATTCTTCACTGGGAAGATTTGTGCCTGAACAATAATCAAAAAGTTTCACAAGAGGATCAACCTTAGTGTAAGGTAAACATGAATGCACTTCACTACTATTTGCACATCCACAATGGTATACAGACAGCATACCAAACCAAACAAAATACTGTCCCAGTAGCTGGCTTCAAGATACATATGACTTGGGATTTTCTTGATGTGGGAAAAGACACTTTAATGCGCAAGACAAAAAGGAGGCAACTACTTGAACCAGTTATTTAATACCTGTCTCAAGCCTCTCCTGTATTTCTGAAGAAATTATATACTTTTTTTAGAACTAAATATTTTCAAATGTCAGAAAGGACAACAACAGCTGGGAAAATCTCAGAATATATGCCTCAATAGATGAGAAGAATTCATGAACATGTCAATTTTTCAAAATTTTGTCAAAGGTTGTTCATGTAGATTAGGTTTTGTGTGTGTGCGTGTGTAAATTTCATACATATATTGGTTAAAAGCACCATATTACTTAACAAAAAACCCGAGAAAATTATATATGTTTCAACCAAATATTGAGTGAGGTGGCTTAAAAGATAGTAGTATTTCACTCTGAGCATTACATTAAATGCATCTGGGTTCCAAAACAGAAGTTTCTAGAACTTCCATTCATGCAAAGTAACCATTGGAGTGTACAGAAAGGGGAAGTAATAAATAACATCCAAACCAGGAGAACCAGAACTTTAATTTATACATTTTAAATTTAAAGTTTGGTGTTTTTTTTTTTTGTTTTGTTTGTTTTTTTTAATCTCCTTAAACATCAAAAAATTTGAACTGTTCCATAGAAAGAAGTTTGAAGTAAAACAGCATAACAATGACAAGTTATTCATTTGAATGTGAGAACATGGTGCTGAATGTGAATAACTGTTCCCAGAGACATAGTCTTCTGGATGTCCAGGTTATGTGCCTTAATAAGAACTGTCCTGTTCACAGTCAATGAAGTGTCCAGGAGCACATCAAATAACAGAGAGAGCAGCTGAAGTTTAAAAGACAGAAACTGTAAAAAGAACATGGTTTTAGAGTAAGAACAAAATATGCGGCATTAACACTGCGAAAATATAGCTCGGTCAATCCATCTTTTTTCTTTTTTCTCCCCTCTCCAAAATGAAGCTATATTTTATCCACACACAATATTGGTATTATTTTGCTAATTACTAATCCAAGGGGAGAAGCTATTGCATTTGGTAACATTGAAAATACATCCTGGCTGTGAGATTTTTATTTCATCAAATGTGTTTTATATCTACATATATAAAACACGGAATACAGTTACTGGTAATTAATTTAATATATATTTGACCAGTACCTAATAATAATAATGACACATCAACTAAAAAATAACTATTGTGTAGCTGTCTTTATTTGAAATGCTCCTTAGATCAAGAAAAAAAATTAATGTCTTTAGAAAAAGCTTTCCAATCTGCAAAGTACTGTTTTGTAAACTGTTTTATGTATGTTATTCTGATTAAGTGAATCCTTGAAATCCTTTAAAATGGTATTGAATTAATATTTTGAAGTTTATCTAATCTTTATAGCACCTAAAAGAAATAACAATGCAAAATATGTTGTTGGGATTTACTTCACTAACCCACTTATGTTAAACATATCTTTTCTGATCAAATCCTATATGTTTTACATGCATTAAAAAATAATTACAGCAACATATTAATATTGCTAAGAGACTTGTTATAGGTACTCTGAGGAATAGCATTACAGTCATAACTCGGGTCTTGTTATCTCTGGGAAAAAATAGATATTGTTACAGCAGTAAAAGTATACAGTATTGTCTAATCACGAGATGAATTTTAAATAAATCCCTTAAGAGGTCGCAAGCATAATGAACTTAATGAAAATTAACATAGTGTGAAAGCAAGCAGAAATGGAATCACAGACAGCATAAATCAGTGCTCAGGCTGAAAGTCCTTAAAGCTTATATTATAATTTTGAAAACAATTCTCTTAAGAGGTCTTAATAACAAAAAAAAGCCATAAAGTTATTATAGCCATCCTTTGGAGTGCTCCACTTCACCTTGTTATTAAATTGCTAAAACACAAATAATGCACTTTGGGCTGGATGACCTTCATGTTTGTTAAGATGAACTCTCTCTGTTTTAAAGCAAGGTCACCAAGCAGGATTCAATTTAGGATCAAAGAGGTTAAGCAATTTAAACAATATATTTGAAAATAATTTCATCAAGGTAAAGATAAATCCTGATTCTGAATGTGCTAGTTTTAATACCAAACTATAAATTAAACTTTAAATAAGCCACTCCCCTTCCCCTTCAAGTAAGGGAAGGGCAAAAGCAGAGATTATGTGTTGAGATAACAATTTACTGAAAGCACAAAGCAATAGACCAAGGCACAAACAACAACAGTAATACTGATAGCAGAAGCACGCAAAACCAAGGTATTTTACCCAGAGAAAGGTATTCACTTCTGGGAATTAAAAAACCCCAAGATGGTGGCTGCTTCCCACAGGCTGTATCTGTGTGGCTTTCCTCAGGCGAAAACATATGGCAACTGTTCCCACATGTTGCTCATGCGGCCATCAGGAACAAAAGCAAGACCAGAAGGGAGTTACCATGGCAGGTGTTTCCCACCCATCAGACTGAAACAATGAAAAACCATGTCAAACAAACTGAAAGTTGCATCAGGCTGCTCCACTGCCCTGCTGGGCTCAGTTCTGTGCAGGTGCCTGCACTACCATTTATACCACTCCACCCTGTTAGAGGTTCTTCACATGCATTGCTACTGCTTTTTCAACTGTTCTGCTGTGCTCCCTCTGGCTCAGCTCAGCTAGGCCCAGATGCGGTCTCCTCTGCTGGGCTTGACAGGCTAGGAGTCATCCCCACCAGCTCTCTGCTTGCAGCAGTCTCTGGTGCTGTAAGTTCAGCATCACTGTCAATTTCCATCTTCCCTTCAGCACCATATCCTGCAACCTGGTTGGTGAAAACAGGAGGGGAACTGGTGGTGGAGGCAGGGGACAGAGCCAAAGGGCCTGACTTTAACACCTTCTCACTGGAGAGGGAGAAACAAAACGATGCTGACTTCCATGGGGAGTTCCCATTTTCATCTGAAAACCATACCTGCCATAAGTAGTTAAGTGATACAGAATCACAACACAGACACATCCACACCATGCTAAGCTCTCTGCAACCAGGACATTTTCCACCCCTTATGCTACATCATGCACATTATGCCCAGATCTCATACTTTCCAAATATATACAGATACATATATATACACTTATAACATCACACAAGTACAGCTATTATTTCACTGATCAATGACCATCCCTCTACCTCAACCTTACTTTTTTTTTTACGG
The DNA here is from genome assembly GCF_015227805.2 of Hirundo rustica. Classification (NCBI taxonomy): domain Eukaryota; kingdom Metazoa; phylum Chordata; class Aves; order Passeriformes; family Hirundinidae; genus Hirundo; species Hirundo rustica. Next base: position 54,073,787 of record NC_053488.1, on the reverse strand, counting down.
CAAAACCAGCCCTCAGGAGGATCTCGATAGTTTAATCCCTTTTCTCAAATAAGTCTGCTGGAGTATTTCCAGGCAATGATAGTCTCCTGTCAGTAGGAGACCTACACACTAGCCATATAGCGCTATTGAAGTGTGTGTGAATCTTGCTGGCCACTCCCTGGTGCTCCAGGACCCATCTCATGGCTGGAGTTCAGAGTGTTGGCTGGTGTGGTGTTGTTGATGATGCACTGCTGTAGTAATGGCTGGTACCTGTTCGACTCTCAGCAGTCCCACAACAGAAAGATCCTCTGAGAGACCAGGCAAGGTATTCAGCTATCTAATTCTCCCTGTGTCCACAGGAGCTCTCCCAAAAGCCCAACAATGACCTTTTTGGGTCCTTGAAATACCCCCTCCTGAGGTAATTTAGGCCAAGGATTCATGGGGCCTCTGGGCCAGTCACAATGGAGTGCTTTTGCCATTCATTCCCAGTCAGGGTCACTTCACCTTCCAGTACAATCACATGCTGGGATCCCCCTGTCACCCCAGAAACAGAGAAACATCCTGCTCCTACAGACCTCGATGGCGTCAGGGTACATTGTGCTCTGGGGTCAACTAAAGCCTTACTCACAATCATCTAAGAGCAGAGCCAATTGGAGGCCAAGTACTCAGTTTATATTCTCAACAGTATCTTAGAGTTTACACATATCCTTTGTTTACTTTTGACTAATTTCTCATTTATAATTTTACTTTACTTTTCAAAAGTCTCTTTTTGGGTTGTGCTAGTAACCAAACAAATTTCTTTAAAAGTGTTTTTCTTAATCTTCTGTTTATTTGCATGTGTGGATTATTCTATTGACAAATAGAGAAAATTATAGTAGTTAAGATTTTGAAATTTTCTTTGCAAAAATAGTTCAAGATTTTGGCCATAATTTTTAAATTCATAATAAAAATATGAGACTGTTATTCATTTGTTCCTGTGCAATTTTCCTAGCTGTGCAGGTTCCCTATTAGAATAATTCTATATATTAAAATGTTCTACCAAGAGAACAGGCAGCTCCTCCTTTGCTACACTTTAATTTAATTTAAAACAATTTTTGGCAAATGCAGTGACTACAAATTCCCATGCAAGTTCCTTTAATCCATGCAGTGTAGCATAATTCTGGGCCATATTCAGACCTGTACAAATCTAAAGGTACAATTCCCTTGAAGACACTACATTTTCATTATAAATTATTCAGTTCTCTTTTTCCCCACTCAGTGACAAATCAGTGACTACCATTTTACCACTTAATTACCTTTATCAGTTAAAATATTCTGCATTCTACACAAATATTTAAACAGCTCTTTTTGTTGGAGAAGCAAAATATAATAAAAAAAGATTTTACTCTCCTGTGCTGTCAATTTTGGCACATTTCAAAAAGCTTTATAATGATACATCCACTGAAAGTGGATTAGATCATCAAGAACCCAACATAATACAGGGAAAAAAATTCCAAACTATTTTGGGTTCCCTGTACTTGTACATCTACGTCTCCTAGCTGAGATATAATGAACCCACAGAAAATGTATTCTATGTCTCTCCTGTTCATTTTATTCCTACTACAGTTATCTCTGAAAAGTGTCTTAAATCAGTCTCAGTACACTGCAATTTATTACTGAATATGGCACTTTAGTTCATGCATCATGGTTTAGGTTTTAAATAGTACTAGCAACAAATATCAGAGCCTCTTATATTCCTTAGAATGCTATGCACATTTCTACTACAAAATAAGATGCCATCTGTCCAATTAAAAAAAAAAAAAAAAAAATCAACAAAAGCACCCATCTTCTATTTTTAACAATAAAAAAAAAGGATCATATGCAGTTTTCAGCTACTTTCAGTATGACGTTATGAAGTACAAGTCCTATTAAGGAAACCAGTCTTTCTGAGATTCGTCTTGTTATGGATTTTTGGGGAGCACTGTCTGCATAAAACCTACTCTTCAAATCAAAAATAAAATCCTTCCTACCAATATCTAGAACTTAACTGAATGCTGAAGTAAAGTTATATCTAGCATGATTTGGCCTGGTTTTAGTTACTGAATGCCTCAACTTCTTCAGTGCTCGCTGTTACATCCCAATGTACCATTTTAGGAAGTAACATACTTAAGTGATTTTAACTCAAACAACTATGTCTAAGAAAGCCACAATGTATTCAGAGTGGGATTTAAATATGTTAGACTATGGTTCTTAGAGAGATTTAATCTACCTAATGCGGGTGCAAAGCATCCTGTCCTTTATTTTACTCCAAAGTTTAAATGTTTCCTCTAGAGTTTGAACATTATTGTGACATCAATTTCTAACTAATATAAAGTACCCTACCTTAAAAAAAAATGGATTAATATAAGGCATAATGCTAAAGTATGTGTCAAGTGTAACCTTTATAACTTTGCTTGTCAGGTTTTTCCATTAGAGACCTCATAAGCAGCCCCTGCATATCAGTCACAGTGTACCCTGACAGGTTTAACCTTCCCAAGTGGCTGAATACACCATCTTCACTGCAGCCTATTGACCAAAGCAATAAGCCATTCTGTATAGTGTATTAAAGTCATTTTCCACATGCTACCTCAGCACGACCCATTGTTCATGCTGGCTCCTGCTGACCATGAAAACCTGCACTCCACACTAAATTGCCACACTTTACACCGTTACACCAGTTAAGCAGTAAGCCCCCTACTGAATTGTTTTTTTCTCTTCATAGTCTAAAAAGCACAGCGATTATCACAAATGCTCAAGGTATGATTTTAGACTGCAAATAATAAAAACCAACCCTGCAAATAATTTAAACACTTAAAATATATGCTGACTGTGGAAACTTTACTTTTGTTATAATTCACCAATCCTTTGTTCATAGATATCTAAGGGTGGCAGGCCATCTATGCAAGCCTGAGCAGCTCTGGGCACTCTGTGTCAAAGGTTGCATTTCAGCCCCATGAAATTCACGCCGTCTCTGCTGAAATCAGCTTTGTTGCTAGACCCTGTGACAAATGAGTCCAATCTAGGCTGAATGCCCTTGACTTGACCCTGGCCAGTGAAAACAATAGGGCAGACTCAGCCAGTGGAAAAGATGTTCTGCACTAATGAACCCAGCGGTGGCCACAGGTCAGTTAAAAAAGAGGGGATAATGTTCAATCTTTTCAGGTGCACATTTATAATGAGAGAAGCACACAATCTCTTTCAGGATGGAGCACATATAACAAAGAAAGTATTTGTACACTCATCAAGGCTAATGGACCCTGAGGGTACTATAGGAATATGTTTTTAATTTAATCTTTATTGAATGACCTTACACACTTCATTTTCTCTGCACAGCACCATGAAAGCACAGGACTAAGTTCAGTGCTGAAAACAGATGAATATATAAATGACCACTGCCTACTGGGTATGCAGATTAATTTTCTTCCCTTATTTTCACCTTTGTCCACCCTGCTGCTTGCTCCTAATGCAATTTCTTATGGCAATATTTCTGCTATAAAGACTTTTTTTAGCTGCCTAAGTTATTTTACCATTTTCAGTGTGGGATACTGAGAAGAGAAAGGGTGTCTGGTACATGTATGTTTAAACAATTTTTCATCATGTATTGTTTCTCTTTCAGCTGAGGGAGAGGAATCCTTCCCCTGCTTCACCATGGGGTTCCTCTTGCAGAAGACCGTTCTCCATAAACTTCTTAAATGTGAGTCCATCCCATGGGAAACAGTCCTCCCCAGTCTACTGCAGCATTGGTGCTCTTGCTTGGGATGCTGTCCTTCAAGGACAGGCTGCTCCCGCGTGGGCTCCTCTCTCCACAGGCCTCCTATAAGGTCACAATTTTCTTTCAGGCATCCCCCTGCTCCAGCATGGGGCTGCTCCAAGGGCTGCAAGTGGATCTCTGCACCCCATGAAACTCCATGAAGAAGCACAGCTCCCTCACCATCATCTTCACCATGGTCTGAAGGGGAATACCAGCTCGGACACCTTGAGCACATTCTCCCCTTCTTTCTCCACTGAACCTGGTGTCTGCAGTAGTTCCTCTCACATATTCTCAGCCCCCAATTTTCTGGCTACAATTACAATCTGTGTAATAATATCTTTTTTTTCTCCTTCAATCTGTTATCACAGAGGTGCTACCATTGTTTCTAATGGGCCCAGCCTTGACCAGTTCCATCTTTGGACCTGGGGATTGTCTCTGCTGGACATGAAGGAAACTACTGGCAACTTCTCACAGAAACTACCCTTGTAGCCTTGCCACCTACCAAAGCCTGGCCATGCAAACCCAAGAAAAACATATCACTGTTTTCTAGCATCTCTTCCTAAGGTGTCCAGTTCTTGCAAAGGGAAGTGTCTTATCTCAATGCTTCTGGTGCAGACCACAGATATAATCTGGCATTTTTAAATTAATGCCTGTGAATGCAGCTACACCAGACCCTACAGAATTTCTTCCTATACTCTGGTAATAATTTTGCTGCTATGCTCCATTGCTGTCTGATTTGAATTCAAACATAAATCAACTTAATACAAACTTCTAAAATTCATTGGATGACACTCCTGGAACCTAAGCCTCAGTTTTCCTGTATATATTACTACCAACATATTATGAAGGATGAGAAATCCTTGTCATAAACTGAAGCACGCCCTGAAAAAGTTTTCCATAAATTCAAAACACAGCAGCCAACATAAGTTGCATACAAACTTGCAGATTACACTGGGATTATAGCTTTATTTTCCTGTAAAAAATTTAGCTGGTATTGCAAGGTGGTGAGAAAAAATACTAGATTTTCTTATGCAATCCCAAGACACAAACCCTCCAAACAATACAAGCCTCAACCCCCCTTTGCTCTCAATACAACCCTGTATGATAATTTCTTGCATGAAAAGCAGCCAATGTAAAAGCCACCTCAGTCTCCTGCTCAGAAAACTATATCCCCATATGCAATAAATAGAGCTTCTAATTGCAAAAGAATGGACAAATAAAGGCCAATAAAATCTGGCTGCTTACAAAAAATAACATCTGCATATCCTCTTCCCTTTTCTATAAAGGACAAGGATGTCTGGAAGTCTCGATTAAACTGGTTGATTACTTATCATTTTAACATGTTGCCTAAGGATCCAGGCAAGTCCCATTTTTTTCAGTACTCTCTGAACACAGTTATACAAAAGACAGTTCATACCTCAAAGGACTTATCAACTGAAGGAACAAGAAAAATATATAGGAAAAAAGACATAAGTACAGCTACATGAAGGGGCTTACTGAAAGGAACTCAATAGATTAATAACAATTAATAGAATAAAAATGTCCATAGGACTAGAACAGTGGTCGTCCCCCTGCACTCAGCACTGGAGCAGCCGCACCTTGAACACTGTGTTCAGTTTTGGGCTTCTCATGGCAACAAAAATATTGAGGTGCTGTAGCAGGTCCAAAGAAGGGCAATGGAGCTGGGGAAGGTTCTGTATCACAAGCAGGTGCAGGTGAGGGAGCTGAGGGTGTTTAGCCTGGAGAACAGGAGTCTCAGAAAAGATCTTTTCACTCTCTACAGCTACCTGAAAGGAGATTGTAGCCAGGTGAAGGTCAATCTCTTCTTCCAGAGAAGGAAGGGAACACGGCCTCAAATTGCTCCAAGGGAGGTTTAGATTGGATGTTAGGAAAAATTTCTTCATGGAAAGGATTGTCAAGCTTCAGAACTGGATGCCTGGAGAAGTGGTGGGATCACTATCACTGGGAGTATTTAAAAGATGCATAGATAGGGTGCTTGGGACATAGGTTACTGGTGGGTTAAGCAGTGCTAGGTTAATGGTCAGACCTGATAAACTTATTCCCATCCCATATGATTCTGTGATTCAATCTAAAATACTGGCATAGTTTAACAATACTTTTTAATGTTTACCATTTCTATATTTTCTTAAACCTGGTAAGACACAGATATATCATGGTGCAGTAAAAAATGTTCAGCCATATTTAAAGGATGTGCACAGAACTGTCCCATAGATTCTTCCCCTGTTTCAGCTACAGGATTGATTGATTTTGGTAACTAAGGAAATGTAGCTACATAATCCATGAAGAACAAGGAGTATCACAAATGACATCAGGTGTTTGAGACCAATGTACACAAGAAAACAGAGTGAAGGAAACACTAAGACATCTAATTCCTGAGGTTGTAAACCAGAGGCTGGCAGTGAAACTGAAATGCAGGAGAATTGTATAGATCTGATTAGAAAGTAATTTTTTTATTTGGAATTCTCATGTATTATTGGACTGCCCATAAAACCAGACTATGAACCTAAATAGGAATTGGGTTTTGCATTTGTTTAGGTAGATCATTCAAATGAGCTCTCAGTGCTCAAGCATGAAACAAGATCTTCACTTTTGCATAATATGCAGTGTTTATGATGGTCCCTTAAATAATCAAAAGAATTTACACGACTAAAATAAGAATTTTAACACAGAGGAAGGGTCATTGGGGTAGAGATAAATCTGTGTCTTAAGTATAGAAGTGGTAATTAAAGCCATGAAAACAGATGAGGTTATTGAGAAGAACATATAAAAGGTTGCAAATCAACATGGCCACACAACCTCCCTGACCTTCCCTCAATGATAAGCAAGTTGCTGCAGAAATCAATGATTTCAGAGTTCTGAAGTCCCACCAAAGCATATGTGTCTTATTATGAAAAGAAAGCAGTTTTACCATTTCCACACTCACAAAACCAAATACTAACCCCCACCCTGATCAAAACAAAACAAAAAAAAAGGACCGAATGGCAAGAATATGACATTAAGGCCAGTGCAAAAATATTAATTAGAGAAACTTGCAGAAAAGTGAAGACACAGAAGCAGACCTTTGACCTACTCATAAAGCATTGCCAAAACTATAGTAGTGCTCTGGAGCAAGAAAAAAAGGATTTGTACATTTAAGATGCTGAAGTGACTTAGAAGATGAGCATCAGAGCCAAAAAAGGGGCAATTTTGTTTGGCATGGAATTGTTTTTAAAAGTAACTTTTAAAAACAAGGTTTATTGTGCAGTAAATACACTTAACATTCTTGGATACAATGAGAAATTCAAAATTTCCTGTTGCTTTGCTATGCAGTTTGATTTTATCATCATTCACATTACACAGATTACACTGTGCTGTGACAGCCTGAGTCTAACTTGTCTATGTCTGAGTCTTAGAAGCTCACAGTATGTTATTATTAAATCACATGGATGAAAATTACTTCTACAGCTAAATGGTGTATTTGAATATGTGAACTCAGATTGAAATTATATGACTTTTACAATACAAAACAAAATCAAAGACTCATTTATTGGCCATTTCTCTATATGTACGTACTTAGGAGTGGTTCAGTTTTCTAATTTCCCCCCCCCCCCCCCCCACTTTTCTGAATAAACCAGGATGCACAGTCTATGAATGAAGAAAAGATTCAGTCTAAGTTAAGATGTTGGTCATGGTCAGGTAAGAGATACTGGTGCACGCATTTATTTTACAGTCCTGAGAATATAATTGATTTCTACCCAGGTATATACAAAGACATAAATAAATATAAGGACATTAGAAGAGAATATAAATCAGATATCTAATTCATAATTGGCTTTCAAGAAAATTTGATCATCTCTTTATCTCACTTAAATTTATGATTGCATTTTCTGATCAACTGAAATATTTTTCCTTTTCCCATCATGGATGGGCAGTCCCTACCACTTGTTTTCAGTTCTACCTGAGGTAAGAACCAGTCACTGCTGCTGCAGGATTTGTTTTTGTTCTTCATTCATGTCCAAACATTCACATTAGTACAAGAATAATTCAAATATAGGATAACTAATCTTAAGTAGGTACCAACATTACCAAAGCTTGGAGATAGTATTGGAAATTTTGAGTCACTGAAACTTTTTAGTGCTTTTGGTAATAATTTATTTTTTTATTTATCATTACCTGATTTTGTTTTGGAACATAACAATGAATTTTAAATAATATGCCTAAACTTTACAGGCTAACTTTATACTTCTTTGCATAATCCTTATTTTCCCCATAAAAAACCAACAACAACAACAACAACAAAACCCAAACAAACAAAAAAACCAAACCAAAACAAACAAAAAAACCCAACCAGAATAAGAAAAGAAAAAAGGAAGGGAAAAAAGCAAACTACATCTATTAAATCTTCCCAAGGTCATTGCCCCATGTCTTTTTCTGCTCCTCAACAAAGTAGTCATTTTTCTTAGCTTCCTGTCAATGTGCCATGATATCCTTCACATCTGCCTGTGCCTTTGCTTTTATTAACAGAAAATACAGCCATAGCTTTAGTGTCATGTGTACTATAAAGACGGGATTTTCAAGAGATTTGACAACTCTCATATTTTCCAAAGTATTCTCTGTGTAACACAGAAACCGTTTATTACTGCTAAGTAGTGACTGTCTCTCCAGCTTGAATAATGAAGTTCTCTAGGTCAGTATTTTCTACAAGGATGCATTTAAGGAGGAATTCCTCTGCGGTCCGGCACTAAAACAATGGGTGTCATAATAGAAATCTATGTATCATCAATCTTAGATGCCACTATAATCAATCTAATTCTTTAGGCAATGAAAATACTATATGTTATCATGTTAAACCAAGAATTTTCTTTTTCCAAAATGTTTATTAAAAACATAATAAAATTATTTATAGAGATCAGCTCTGCTGTGCAAAGTAGGATAAATTTAACCTTCTCTGAACAAGGCTTTCAGCTACAGGAGATTTACATCTGTTACCTGTAAAACATCCAACTTGGTGCAGTAACACAGTGTTTGAGAATTATAGAGTACTCAAGCAAAACTTTAAAACCTTTCAGTGTTTTACAGTATATTTTCTATAAAAATATCCCAAATTTACCACAATTTAAAAAATTACTAATCATTGACTAACATATGAAAGGTTTTTATTTCTATCCCAAAATTACACAGTTCTTGAAATGAACTTTTATTAGATCATTTTCACAAAATTTTGGAATAAAAAACATGAGAATAGGCTTTCATACTAATAATTAGAAAAGAACTGGTGCAATTTTAAGGGAAGATGATATAAACAATACCCAGCATAGACAATGAATCAGAAATACACCAGCCTTGTAGACAAGAAGATAATGAATAATCTTATGAATAATCCTGCAAAGTTCTATTACTTAAGCTTTTTTTTTTTTTTTTTTTTCATCTTGGAGAATATAGAGATTTTTAATATCATTGTTAATTACACATTTGATATACTTGGTATGTTTCAGATCACTTTATTTTCATAACATAAGTACTCTATTGATGCAGAACAGAAAACAAAAAATTGATCACAATCCCTTAGCTTTTTGCTTGTATACTATTTGGACTTGTTCTCTATCCGCATTAAAGAAAAAACAAAATGTACAATAGCTAGCCATAAGATGGATTCCAAGATCAAAATTAAATTTTTAAGTCTGCATTGAAGTCAACTCTGCTGTTTCTAGTTTTAATTATATGGACAGTGTAAAAGGAGTACTAAAATCAAACTATAATTAAGACATTTTTGAAACAAAAGTAATGGATGAGTCTTACTGAAATTGTCTATAACAGCATAATTTCCATGTTTTTAAGTCTAAGTCTGGTATAATTGCTCAGCATTCTCTGCTGTGTGATTCATATTCAGGAGCCAGATTTTCCTCCTAATGCAACATTAATGTGTTCTTCAATTTTCGTTAGGCTGTAAATAGAACTGGAGGAAAAATGCATGCATGGAATGGGAGGAGAACTGAAAACAGAGGAGGGAGGTGCTCGTCATTGGGTTCCTCTTGCAAGATCCCCTCAAACTAGACCATTTCTGACCACAATGTAAAGCAGTTCCAGTATTCCAGAGAATAAAGGTTTGTTCTATTTGCTTGTAGCTTCTACTAATGATAGAATAGTGAAAGACCCATAGGAATCTCTCAGTTTCTGACGTTCTTTACGCTGTTTCCTCCACATTTATTTTTAGTCATATTCTTCCCCAAGCAGACCCATTCAGGGCTAAACTCTTAGCATCTAATAATATTAATTAATTAAATAATAAGCATCTAATAACTAATATTAAATATACCACAACTACATGTGAAAAACTACTGCTCTTCTGAGTAACTATGCAGAGGAGATGCTATTCCTCCTTTCTCAGTCAGAAGCATTCACTAATACTAAGATTAAGAAAAAAATCCTTGACATTATTTTTGATCCTTAAAGTGCAATGCAAACTTAACTAATCTCCCTATTCTGTACTTCACTCAAGTCACTTGTGGTGTACAGATGTGCAAATTGACCTGTGGAACTTGAGGGACTCTAAGAGCACAGAATAAATATGTACCTTAATCAGAGTTAGAATTCAGGAGCCTCCTGCTTGAGCTTCTGTTCATATTTTGATGTTTTCAGTATGAATAAATTATAGGTTTTCAAGAATAAATGTGAGAGTGAATAAGTTATAGGGAGACACAATCATAGCCCAGTCCTGATTTAGCCCCAAGGCTTGCTCATTTCTACAGGGTACACTTTCAAGAGTCTTAATATCTCAGAACAAATGTGGTTTTAAATATATACTATTGAGAAAATTCAGGTTCTCCTTAGGACTGTGAAGGAAAATATGTGGAAAGTATCCTTTTGCCAACTGACTGTAGAATCAATTTAATTTGGAGGCATAGGGTTTTCTTCTCTATTTTCCGTTTCTGAAGGAACTCTGCAGAAGATTAGGCTTACAGAAACTGCATATGCAAATGGTTTGAAATGCTGAGCAAATGGACACAAGTGCATTGGGCACCTACATTGGATGAATACGTAGTCATTCTACAGGAAATTCAAGTGGTTGAGACAGTAGCCTTTGTCTGGTTGAAGCTCTTGTTCATCTAAAGATAATCAAGTACACTGAGATCGCTGCAAAACTAAAGGCTGAAAAATAAACAAACTTCCTCCCTGCTTCCTCCCTAACATAGAAACACATAGGCATTTTGTAAATAACTTCAGATTAATTTATGTTTTTTTTCTTCACTGCAAACAAATGTCCTAGCAAAACAGCTCCAGATTCTGCTCTCTGTTTTCCAGATCTTTGGTGGCCTCTTTTGACAGACACTAGAAATATTTTCTCAAGGAACAGATCTTTGGGTGGGCGTAAAAAGTTTTCTTTCTCTGATGAAAGTTATCCAAATACCCCCAAGCTAAAATCCATCAGATAATGTTGTAATTTGCTTTTGCAAAATACAGGTTAGAAATCTGTAGTTTTCTGTCACTTTGTCAGTTTTGGAAAATTCAGATTTGCATGCGTAGTTTATAATTGTTTGGTCTTAAATTGCCATTTCCCCTACTCATCCCGAGTGGGGTACAGTGGGTGACTGACTGTTCAGACAACAGCTACAAGAGGGACACTAGCTCAGAGGTTACTAAAATACCCAAAGCAGCAATAAAAGTATCAGAAAATAATTTAAAAATTGAACTGACCTTTATAATTGATAGGAAATTTTGTTAAAACTACTATGTTAAGTACTTCCAATTGAAAACTCCATGAAGTACATTTCAGGCTGCTTAATTCCTGAGGGGGAAGAAGTCAAATGGAATTAATTTTAGTTATTTATAAAGCATCATATAACTATAATATAGTATCTATAGCAAGATACTGTTCTTTTTTCTGTCTTCAAAGCAATAGTTTCCAAGAGCTGTAAGACCCTAATAATTTCACAATAAAATGTGATGTTATTTTGTAAAGACTATTAACAAAAAAACCCAAAATAAACAAACAAACAAACAAACAAACAAACAAACAAACAAACAAAAACCAACAACCAAAAAAACCCAACCACACACACAAGAAAACCCCAAAAAGATTGATTCAAAACTTTTGTAACTTTTGTCAAAGCACCTACCATTTTCTAACCACAAATATTACAATGCAGATAACATAACCAATCTGTCAGGTTCTTTACTGAGGAGGGAGATATTCTGTTATCATAGTAGGTTAGGAGGATGATGACAACATTATTAGTACAAGAACTGGGAAAAAAACCCTTTTTGTCTAAACATCATGCTGTTTTCTGATGTATGTATAGTAGAAAGAGTATAGTAAAAATAATAAGGGAAAAGAAACACATAGAGTGACTATTTAATTCTTCTCCATTCACTTTGTCAGACTACCCCTCTCTCTGGGGTCAATGTTACATTTTGTTTTCCCTATCAAAGGCTATGTTTTTTTAAAAGCTTTTGCCCTTTAGGACCAAGATAAACTTTGGAGCATCTCCCAGTGGATACAAGTAATATCCCTGGCTTGCTCTATTCCTGCCTATTCACATTCCATGTGTGGTCTTTGATGGAAAAAAGAAAAAAAGGGCATTAGCCCACAGAATTGCTCTGTGCTTTGTACATTAGATTGAACAATTGTATGTCCATTGGTAACAGAGAAAAAGGACACCTTCAAGACACTTCTCATTTATGTTTTCTCTTTGCTCAAAGACTTTTTTTTTTCGTCATTATCAATATTAAGATCAGATTCTGACCTTTTTAAAACTAGTTCAGTGTGGAAGAGTCCCACTCTATTAATCTCCTGGTTTGTCTTCCTACTTGTCATAATTTTCTAACATTTCAAATTGTTCTATAATACTATAAATATTTTAAATAGAAAGTTAGCTCTAACATGTATGATTTTAGCATCTGACCATTATTAATAAATACTGTAACCCTTTATATAAAATATTTACAATAAAATTATAAGCAAAATATATATCGCTGTATTATTCTAAATTACAATTGATAGTAATTACGATCTTGGTCAGCTGCTTGCAGTGTTCACTTCCAGTGAATGACAGAAGAAGCTCCTGGTATTGCCTATTATTTGTAGTCAGGTGATGAAGAAATATCTGATTTAGAACACAGACCACAAACTCTGTAATCATTAAAATATGATGCATATTAATATTACATATTATTAATCTTACATTCTATCTGTGTTTGAAACTGGTTGCAATGGAAGGGATTGTAATTTGGCTCTGTCAAGGTGTACTGGGTACAAAAATCAAATGAGAAAAAATATTGAATGTAATCAATGACATATTTTATACCCTTGTTTAATTTCCTTTTTTTCCTCTGTCAGGAGTCAATGTGATTTTGGAGTACAAAAATTGATTTTTAGGTGAAAGGAATATGATTAGTAATCTAAATAATGAACAATATTACAGTAATCATCTTGTTCATGAACAGTATCTCACTTGTTAAGTTATAATTTGTAAATGCCCAGGGACCAGGACAAGGCTGAGTGCTGAGATTCCCGCCACTGTCCAGTCTGGACTCACTGAATCCCCAACATGCTCCCCACCTGAGCACTGCTGGTCTGAACGGGGTGGAAATCTCATTTTTGTCAAGAAATAGCCAGAGCTGGGAAAAGAGATTCCTTATCTTTGGCTTTTTAATTACTGTATCTGAGCACTCAAAATGTTCCAAGGATTCCTGTTTTATTGTCTTCTCCATTTGATGGAATTAAATAGTGAAAGATTGAGAAGGGACAAGAAGGAAATATGAAACTTTATGGGCTTTTTATCTTTATCTTCTTTATCTATTTAACAGATCGAGTTTTAATGTTCCTTTTATTTGACCTTAAAAATGAGAATTAACTCTATAAGCAAAAAAAGGAAATTTTTGGCAGAAATCTGCAAGGCAAATACATACACTGGACTTGCATCCAGCAGAATCCTTGTCTCTTGTGGATCTCTATTCATTTTTACTAGAGTTGTAAGGTACCTGTACATAAACAGAGGAAATGGGGGAGCAGTATCTTTAGTAGGTTATTATTGAAATAATATAAAATGTGGTCAATTCCTTAAATAAACATGATCATGAAATCTATTTTTCTTTAATTAGTATATGCATTCTAAACCCTAACAGTTGAACACAAACCAAATCTATACTTAAAATTTTCAGTATTTCTTTAGACTTCCAGCTTTTCCAAATAGCATTTTAGCAAATCATGGCAAATTATACCTGCAAATTTTACACAGGAAATAAACTATTTACCTGAAAGTGTTATAATAATAGGAATAATTACATTAATCCTATGAACTGTAATGAACTAACATTCTCAACTAAGCAAAAATATTTTTCCTTAAGAATAATCTTCTATATTTTTTTCATTGAACTCTTAATGGTGAAAGTAAACGTAGTTATTTCAGAGTAAGAAATAAATAGAGAATTCTGCCACACTTTTGGAAATCAGTTCTCAGCGTACCATTTAATAATTTTTCTAGAAAGTAGCTTTTATTGAGGACTAGCTACCTTGCGGATGTCCCTATCATGCATTTACTAAATTTTTAACTGTATGTTTAGAAAAAAAATGAAACATTTGATTGCATGCATTACAGTGTGAATGCCAATATTTTAAAATATCAGATCAGTTCTCCCATTCAAAGAAATAACTACAGCTGAGAAGTTATAAAACAGTGGTTATTTTCTTTTGAGTTACCTAATACTTGCTTAGTAACCAGCTTCCAGATTTTAATAATATTTTATTTTACCTACATTATTCAGGCTGAAATCCTACATGATTTTCAATGCTTTAAGACATCTTTCAAAGTGCTTGGAAACTATTTCATCTCCTTTCATCAATCAGGCAAATGTTGGTGGTTTCAGCAAGGGTACCACTGATATTTTCAAAATATTTTTAAGGTATTGAATAATTTGCTTTGTGAGAAAAGTTTCATGTTTAGATAAAAATTAGTCCTGAGGGAAATAGTTTTGGAGGTTATTTTTTAAAAAATTTGTCTTTGCTTAAAAATTTTAAGTTGTTGTTTCCACATACAAAATGCAAACTTGTATCTAATGATATTAACTGTTCCACTCTTACAAGTGGAATATATAACATGCATATATTCATACATACACACACACACACACACATATATATATGAGGCACCAGAAACCATATAGGGCCATATAGAAACCTCTATACCATATAGAAACCTCTTCAGGACTACATCCCAATAGCCCAGTCCTTGGTACTCAAATCATTAAATATGAGACACGCTCAACATCTAAAAACGAAGAGAACTGAGGACGTGCACAAGCATTCCGTAGGCAAGTGTTGTCATCAGAAGCTTTTATGAAAAGAGTCATAGATCTCTGGATCATGTAAGACAGAAAACATTTATAGCTTTATTTTGTGAACAGACTTCTTGATCTATACATTAGCTGTATGCATGCAGACAACTGTTGGAAAACACTCAAGAGAGGAGTAGCACCTTTTATCTTAGTCATGCTAATGCAGTACTCCCCATCCAAAGCAGGACATTAGAGCCTATATATGCAGCCTGCAGGTGGTTAATCAGGGTTAAATGTTAATGAACCGGTGGTCATCTCCACTACTACGCATGAGATTTCAGGTAACATCTCTTAGCAGTGCCCCAATACCTTTACCAAAAGTCATTAGCAGAATCTGCATTAATATTTGTAGATATATTTCTGACTTCAGTCTTTTGCTTTCTGATTTGCTGATTTTTCCTTATGCTTTATTCACTTTGCAGTGATTACTGTGCAGCTTTGCACTGCTGCATTAACAGGCTGACAAGTGTGCTTCTACCTGGCCTTCAGCAGCATCATTTCGAAAACCTTTGCAAACCTGGGGAGAATTCCTGAGACTAAGTACTCTCTGCTTCTGACTTTTGTTTGCTGTGCCAGCTAACACTGCTCACTAAAATATGTTTCCTCACTGCTGAAATGGCCAATACCCACTTTGTAAAGTCACTTTTAGCTCAGAAAAGCCCTTCACCTCTCAGGTAATTTTGAACTTTAGATTAGGCTTCTGGGTGTTGCAGGACCATACTCAAGTACTGCTGCAGCACAGGAGTAGGATGTTTTTATATCTGTCAATCTGTAAATGGAATATAATCTATATTCACAATATTTAAAACATAAGAACTACATATAAATGGACAGAAATAGAACATAAATCACATTCACAGGTTTTATTTACATGAACATAGAGATGGTTGGTTTTTTTACATTCTATTTAGTCAGCATAATATAAATGATTACACAACCTAATCCTAGGACTCATTTAAAATATAACTCCACCTTAGGTTCGTTTCTGCCACTTGTGGAAATACACAGGTTTATGCTGCCACATGACCTCTGCCCTTGTATTCAGAGTCAGATAAAAGATGTCTTCTCATTGCCTATAATAGATAACTAAATCAGAAGCACATTTTCAACACGAAGATTGAATGCCAGAAAAGCTTTTTAAGCTTTTTAAAGCTACTTTGTGAAAGAGCTGTTTGCTGTCTCTTATTACCAATTATCTTCATACTTTACTTAACTGTAAACAGAAGTTTAAAGTTACCAGAGTGGAAATGTTCCCTACCACCTGCTGTGGCAGTAGTTCTAACTGCATTTATCTTTGTACCTGTTTTCTATCTAAATATTAATAAGTGTATAAACTATAGCAGGGTACAGAGCTTTTTGCTTGCTCTAAAGAGAGACTAGACAATGCAAGACAGCTTTGGACTGTAGAAGGTTCATAGTGAAAAATCACAAAAACAAACAAACAAACAACCAAAAACAAAAAAAAACAAACAAAAAAACCCAAAAACAAAAAACCCAACCCAAACAAAAAAACCCACAACACAACAAAACAAACAAACAACAAACAAAAACCAACCAAACAACACCCCTTCTATAGCCTGAAAGTAGACACAGATACATCCTTAAAAGTGGAGTCACCTAAACCACTTTTCTGCCAGACAATATGGTCTCTGTGGTATGCAGTTTTTAAAATAGCCACATTTCTGAAGAATATGGGCAAGTTATATCTACCAGGCCATTCCAAATCCATCTTCCCCTTATTTTCTTCCTATCTAAAAGATTTAAATTTCTCTGCTTTGTATAAACCTTGTCTATTACTGATTTGGTGTTAGTCAAGTAATTGATGAAGATTGATTTTATTAGAATTTCACTGTTCATTGTAAACGGCATTTAGGTGAGTATGAAACACCAGTGAATCAAGTCTACAAAACTTCCAGCAGCTTTTTTATTTATCTTTTGATAAATTAGTGGGAAAGAAGAAAAACAGAATAGAGGAGAAAAAGAAATGATACTTAATATGAATCTTGCTGTGGTTATACTAAGCCATTACAGCAAGAAGAGGAGCTGGAGGCTCATCATATTGATAATATGATGGGAGAAAATAGGAGATTATATCCTTACTTCATTAGTTAACGTCATACAATATAGACCTTGTTCTGGAGACAAATTCACAAGTCCAAACCAAAGTTGTCTTAGGAACTAAAGCATGTTTTTATATAAATTTTCTAGTAAATTACATAAAACATGACTAAACTTCATTGTCTTAAGTATTTTCTTAATCTCTATATTCTATTAATAAGGAATCAGGAAAATAATTAAAACTGAATTAAATTTGAATATAGCAGATATCTCACTAACCAGGTTGCTTAGAAGTTTTGAAATAATTATGCAGTAGCAACAAATACCTTATTGTACACGAAAACATAAAGAAATACAAGCTTCAGTTGACACACATATAGCAAGCAGACCATTAGGAGTTAACTGCTGTAGGCTAGGTCTAATTCAGTATTAGATTCACACATCTTAGCTTTTTCTTTTTCCAGAATCAATATCTGCAAATAATAAATGAGATCCCAAAGGGTTGAGTTAAGCTCCAACTGCCACAGAGTAACTCTGCAATTGGTCATTGACTCAATAATGCAGGTGAGCTTCACGCTGTAGAACATCTTTAGCACACTATAATAGAAAATTAATAGCGTTCAAATCAGCAGCAGGGTTACCCTAAGGATTACATAATAGCTTGGGTTAGAACAATCATCTAGCTCCAAGAAGTGTAAAATGTCATAAAACTAGAAAGATATAGAATAGCTCCTACATTAGGAATAATTTGTGTAGTGTACACTGACTTTTTAAAAACACATTAAACAACAAAGATCCACATTATAAAAGTGTAGAGCTGAAAATATTGCCAGCAAACCGCATTGCAGTGGTGTCCATGGGAAATATGAAAATCATGTGTCACTGTACTGTTAATAATAATATAAGACTGTAGAATTCAATTTACTGCTGAATTAGTACAGGATCCATGTTAGCTACTGTAACACTATAATAAAAAGTGTAAAAATAGCTTGTACACAAATGCATATGAAAGGTACTAATATCTAAATAATAATAATAACAACAACAACAATAATAGTAGTAATAAATAAATGCTTTACCAGATTGCAGATAAAATAGCAAGTATTCCTTACAGTCGTTATAGATTCTTTTGTGTATAGTACTTTGGAACATGATATATCAAGGGATTATTTAGAGTCAGTAACCAACTTAAGTGCATGAAAATTTATATGAAGCTTATTTAAAATGGAATAGTATGGTAGCAATCTAAGAGCATTAGGGACTAATAAGCACCTGGAGACAAAAATAGCATTCTCAGAAACCTAAATCAATGCCAGAAAACTTCTGCACTGCACAGCACAAATACCTATCTCCCTGAAAGAAACAATATGCTGCATAACATGTAATATAATATCAATTATTTATTTAACCACTTTTCAGTAGCAGGGATCACTTTTCACAGTTAAGGGCCCAGGAACAGAATTGAAATAGATTTTATTTCTTAATCTGTGTAGCACTTGATGACAGGTAGACACTATAGGCAGTATTCCTAAACATTAAAAACTAAGGTTCTGCTATTGATATAAATTTAAATGGAAAATGCTTTCTACAACATTTTTTAAAAAATAAGCATAAAACCCTCAGACTCCCCAAAGTTACTGGATTAATTCAGTTAATTTACTAAATAAAATAGTGGGCTTTTCTCATTCCAAAGCTGAACTACAAAATATAATCACTATGTTATACTGACTGTCCCATTTCCAACTAAAAATTGTATATTTCCATTTCATCTCTCAAACTTTCTGTACAGGTCCCTTCTTCTCCAAATTTAAATACAACTTGGCACACATATCACAGTCATCATAAGATCAAGTTCAGACTTACCCATGGGCTGCCACCATCTCATACATTGCCATAGAAAAAAGCAGCTCGTGGCATTCCCCGCAGGATACTTGTCTGACTTTTCAGAGGAGTAATGTCCTCACCCAGCTTGGCACCATCTGTAACAAGAAAGAACTGGAGTGGAGAATAAAATCCTCTGCTGCTCTGGTGCCTTCCCTGTGGCTCTTTTTCATAGTGGCTTGTGCCATACACAAAATGGCACCTCTCTTTAAATGCGGAGAAGTCCAGGCTTTATATACCAGGCATGAGAATGTGAGTATACCACAAAACCCTAGTTCCTTATCATGCGCTTGTTAGCTTGTCCAATCTATGGCAATCACTTTGGTCCCAGGGGTTGAAAGACACAAGACGCAGGGAAAAAGGAAAGCAAAAGCTGAAGAAAGATCAATACTGCACTGTGAAACAAGAAATGTAGGCTATTTACTTTTCATTGATCTGATGATGCAGGAGAAACACCTCAGACTGGCATTAAATTGAGGGAATATATCTTCTGTGTTTTTTCACCTCAAGGTCAAGAAAGAGTCAAAAAGAAATTAGAACAAACAGAAATTAATCACAGGAGTAAAATAAAACTATTAAACCACATTACAAAACCACATGGAAACGTAACTAAATATTAGGCTGAATAAGGTTCACAATAAAACAAACACTGCCAGATCTTATCAATTTCAACTTGTACCTGGACTGAATACAAGTGACTGTATGAAGCAGGTTAAAACAAATCAAAGTATAATGACAGTGCAGAGGCCTCTTCAAAAAACTAAAAATCTTCCCTCATAGAATTAGAAACATCTATATAAATCACATCAAAGACAGACATAGGTGTTCACTTGCACTCTTTTATTTAAACAAATTAAGTTTTACTTCTTCTGGTGTTAAAAGGAAGGGAAGGATTGTTTAGGCTACTTGTTTATCATACCTTATAAGCTATTGTGCTGGTTTTGCATTGATTGACATATAGCAAAGAGGGAAGAAGCCACCCAAAGAAATAATTTTTCTAAGAGAAGCTGCTGACAGCTTCCTCCATGTCTGACAAACCGATCAGTGACTAGTTTTGAATACTGACACCTTGTTAAACCACTAGAAAGCTCAACATGCCTCTGTGAACACACAAGTTAAAAATCAAACAAACCCTGGGAAAGCTCTCTTTTCTTCTGGCCTGGGAACAGATAACAGGCACTTCTGGCCCCCTCTGCACAGCTGGGCCAAACCAGGCAGGGCATGTTGAGGGGCCAGGGCCCTACCTGTGGAGTCTGCCAGGGCCTGTCTGGGCTGGGCAGGGCCCCACGACTGTTAATATCTTGCTGCTGGGCCAGTTTCTCCCCACTCTCCAGCACAGGCCTAGCAGGGCAAGGCCAGACCAGGCCCTGCCTGTACCACAGCGCTGGCTGGACCAGGCCCCTGAGATCTTAGCGCAGCCCCAGCGCGGCCTGAAACCGTGACTGCTTTGGCCACTGCCCAGCAGGGGCCAAAATGACCACCTCAGGCTTCAGGTGAGATATTAACTCTTTTATTGCACAGATGAAGCTTGCCAAGATCCTCTTGATCCTACCTCAAGTAAGAGAAAAGGACAAAGTGAAAACACATAGAGAAACAACATGAAGACACAAGGTCAGTAAAATAGGAGTCAAGTTCCAGATGGCATGAGAATGAAGAGATGCCTTAGTCTTAGGCTGAAATTCTTTTGCAAGGCTATGGTGATGGACTGTGATATATTATAATATCCCTTTAATTCATAGAAACAATGTGGGGAGATGGAGTGTTCAAACCACAAACATGAGCAAAGGCATTTGTGCTGAAGGAAGTAAGTGTAGAAGTAGCTGTGATCTACTGAGAACCTTAAACAAAGAGAAAGATGAGAATAATGAAAGACCTTCTGCCCCCAGGGAAAGAAAAGGAAGACCTCTGTTCCCAGAGATGAAAATGATCTCAGAGATAGATGAAGAAACCTGTGCTTTGAACTGCTCATCCTTAAAATAGTACCCCGTAAGTTTGACACAGCCCATAATGCAGCTGTAGGAAGGCTGCATGAGATGGGAAGGACTTCACAATTGCAGATTTCCAGGCGGTTGCTATTTTTGAGAACTGTAGCCACAAGAGAGCTGTTTTCTTGTGGAGAAGTCTCTATAATATGGCAAAAGAGACTCTACTCCCTAAGAGAACTGATGAAAGACTATTATAGAGGTAGTCAACCAACAAAAGACCTAAAGTTTTGTCCCTGTACCTTGTCAGTGGGGGAAAAAAGAAGGTTGTGGGGGGAGGAGAAGTGTTTTGAAAGTTTTATTCTAATTCTTACTAATTATTTTTCTTTTTCTTGTAGTTAATTAAATTTCTGTATTTAATAAAATTTCTTTATACCCCATAAAGTTTGAGCCTGCTTTGCTCTTCTCATAATCCTATCTCACAGCAGAAAAGGAGTAAATAATTCTAGTAGGTGAATTGGCGTTTAGACAACATTAAACCCACAACATTAATTAGTGCATTGGCCAAGCAATGAAAAATTGGTGAACCAAAACCAGTACAGATATGTAGAGTACATACAGTTGTACAGAAATGGTAATCATTGTGATCTGAATTTGAAGGTTTTTAGGTGGAAAAAAAGGATTACAAATGAATAGTTCAATAGTCAACCACTAATGTAGTTAGAACACTACAGATCATTAAATGTTGCTTTGAGACCAAAGCAAAAAGACCAATGTCTGGAATTGAAACCTGTGAACAATGTGTTGACTGTCATTCAAAGTTTATTTAGATGTTTAGTTAAAATTTTCCCCAAATGAAATCCTTATCAGTGCTCCTTAATCTGGCAAAATGTACACCACCTCAAAAAAACCATAAAAGTGACTTCAATTTCCTAAGCAAATGTGAGCTCTATGTCAAATAATGGGCATGAGAAATAAGTTTGATAAAGGACCACTTCCTTCATAACTGGAAGAACTGCAGAGGGAATTCTCATGTGGAGGGCAAATAACAGTTTAGTATTCTCCAAAAACAGGAAGGAAATAATGATGTCATCTCACATAAAAAATTCTGAAAAAAATAAAGAAAAAGAGAAAATGAAGACATTGTCTTCAATGTTCATTTCTTATTCGTATAGAGAAAAGGTATAGACCTTCTAAACAAAGTAGAAAATGATGCCTTAAGAAGGAGGTGCACAGTTCTGACTGTCTCTTTGACATTAAGGATTTGGTTTATTGAAAAACTACTCATTCATTCTCAGTGGTTCATTGGTGTAGTCACAGTTTGTATAAAAAACCTTTTAGTGCTAAAGTACATCACCATACTCCTACAATAGAAAAAAATAAACATAATTTGGCTAGATGTGGCATTTAAAGCTAGAGTCAAATGACAATGTAGGGAAAATAAGAGCAGCAAAATGTGCTACATATTGAAATTACTTATTATTTTCAGTGTAAAGCATTTATAACTTTGTGAGTAGCCATTATTTAAAAAATAGTTTGTCATAGGGAAGAAATGTAAAAAGAATTGGCATGGCTCACACTAGAATAGAAGTTAGGAAGAGAGTGGAAAACACTGAACATAGTTTCCCTTGGATTGAAAACTAGTGGTTTTAACATCTATTTAATGTTAGTAGAGATACTTTAAATTAAATGTTATCAATGAGAGTTTTAAGTGGAAGAAATGCTTACCACAGGACACATTTTCAAACACATTTTCTTGCTGCTTATTTTCTTCCTCTGTTTTATTGTTAAATGCAGGTTTTTTGGATGAATGTCTTCTGTCAGCATAAGTTTTTTTCTAGGAGAGATTAAATTTTAAGATCTAACACCTCAAAATAACACTCAGTACTGTTTCCCCTTGTTCAAGGAGGTGTTTACCTTCATGGAGATTTGCATTTCAGAGTAATAATTTTTCTGTTGATTAGATGTGCATTCTGATGGGAAAATCCACCCATGTCTCCTATTATCAGACTTCCAAGGGAGTTCCTTCAAATTAGGAGAAACCACAAAGGGAATTTTCTGTTCTTGTATCAGAGTGAAGATAACTTTATGTCCAGCAGTGTCTGTTGGTCTAATATCACGTTCCATCTTTCTAAAATCTACTTGTGAAGAAAGATCAGTCCTCAAGCTGAGCTTGTTTGCAACAACTGCTTCCAGTTAATTTTCCAAAAGTATTTAAATGTACTGTTTTCCTCAAAACTTCCTTTCTTTTTATTTTCCTTCTATTCTTTTGACAATAAACAACCCAAATCCATCAAAGTTTACACAACACAGCATTCTCCATGAGAAATCTTGCCAGAACAAAAAACACAGCCTGCCAAAACAAGACAGCCATTAAAACACACACAGAGGTCCCATACTGAGACATATGTTAGAAAATGCAAACTATGTCAGTGAAACCATGTGCAAGCACCAGACCTTACTGATATAAATAAGGGGTAGAAACTGGTATTTCCAGATAAGCATTTGCCACACCTGTCTTGGTCTTCTAGACATACCTTTAATCAAACATGAAGAATAACTTTAGTTACAAAGATGAGAATTAAAATTCATAATTCTGATAAATACTGAAAAATAGGAACAGAGCCCCAGATTTGAATTTGGTTTAAACCTGTCTATGTCACACCTGCCTCCTGCTAATCTTTCATGTCCTCTTCATCCTGTTATTTCTGTTCTTCAAGCATTCATTTCTTTTCACACTTCCCCTTTGTATCATTGTCATACCACAGGTAAAACAACCCACTTTTTTTTAAAAGTACTTTATTAACAAATTAAAATAAATAAAAAAATGGTTCTTTATTTCTACTTCACTTGAAATTTGTTTAGATTTGTACCAATATGTCTTGGTTTTGAAAGACAGTTGTCTGCAGGGAAAGCTAGAGCTTCCCTTGGAATAGGGAATGTAAACCCCCTTCCCTCCAAATTATTATAATTTTGCAATTAGGGGCTTTCAGGCAAAGATATGGGAATAGGAGTAACAGGAGTTCTTTACTAGGAATATTAAAAAAGGAAAATACAAATGTAGTAGTATATATATGTGTGTGTATGTATGTAGGTATAGGTATAGGTATAGGTATAGGTGTAGGTGTAGGTGTATGTATATGTATATGTATATGTATATGTATATGTATATGTATATGTATATGTATATGTATATGTATATGTATATGTATGTGTATCTCCTGGAAGAAACCCTGACAGAGTCAGTGATACAACCCGGCACCTTGATGGTCAGGGTGTTGGAAGCAGTCCAAACAAATCCTCCTGGAGTAACAGATGTGGTTCTGTGGAGTAGAGATGGTCCTGTAGAAAGTCCAGCGGTCGCAAGATGTGTCCAGTCTTCCTCCAGGAATCCAGTGGGAAAACAGGATCCCTTGTGTCCTTCAGTCCCAGTTTTTATCTAGCTAGGTACAGTTGGCTCCTCCTGCCCTGGTTGGAGCATCTCACAATGGGATGATGGAATGTGTCACGTCATTGGTGGGCCCTAATGGCCCATTATCAGAAGATGTCCCCCTGGGGGATGGAGGGGTGGTGAAAGAGATAAGAAACACTGCCCCACCTGGTTTTAATGGCTGGGCCACTATCAGAAGGCATTTGCCCCCCTCCCCCCTGGAGTCACAAGAGATAAGGATAAAACATCTCCCAAAAAACAGCTTTCAACAGATGAAATAGAATACACTTTTTTTTTTTTTTAATTTTTCCCTATCAACAATGAATTCAATTTATATGAATTCATTATTGCCTTTTTCTTTAGATTACCAAAAGCCTTTAGACTTGTTTCTGTGAGAATTTACAATTTAACAATATTTGCATTCTTGTTGGAAAAAAAATTCAGTAAAATATACTGACAAATGTTGTCACAATTAACATAATATGTAATAATACATAAAAATAAACTAAGGAAAGTAATGAATATAATAGACATATTTATATATATCTGTATGAACATATAAATATTCATTATAGCCTAGAGAGCTTTGTATCAAGTATTTTCTTCAAGTATTTTAAAGATATTTACTCTGAAAATCTTCTCTTAAATAACTATTTTTTTCAGTATTGCTTTAATATTTCTTGGGAAAAAATCTTAGAAAGACAATTAATGTATTTGCAGCTATTGGAACAAAGAAACTCTTAGATTCTCTAAGACAATATCACTATTATTGGAACTGTTTAATAAATACTTCTCTTCAAACAAAACTATATTATTATGTAAAGCTATTAGACTAAAATACAATTTTAATCAGCTTTAAAACCGTTATCTTGAAGATAAAATGAAAATTCATACAGTTAAATAATAATGGCTATTGATAAATAGCTTACCCATGAGTTTTTGAAGGCTGTAAAATTTCCAAACCCAGAAAACATCTGAATTATTCCAGCTGAAAACAAGCAAAGAAGAAACATATATATGGAGTTTGTCACAGTTTATAATATGATGGATACTAACACAATTATTTTCTATATGTAAAAAGAAACAATATGCATGTGTCAAAATATTTACATAACTTGCAGCTTAATAATGTACATTATGAAAATGAACGTTTAGGCAATACAGTCTACCATGTGAAAACAGAGATAAAGATACCTTTCCTTAGCGGATGAGACTAAGTAACATTAGAATTACTGGAAATGGACATTTTAAATCTGGTCCAGTTGCTACAATTCTGTTGTAAAAACCTTTTTGTCTTGCACAGGCCTCTGAACTCTTGTTTTCACTTGCTATCATTTTTGTTCCTCAGTTCAAAGTTTATCCCAAGAAGCAATTTATGTCTTAAGTTACAAAATTCACCTCTGATTATTTTTCATTCTTTGTGACTTCTCTCATTGCTTTTTCATTTTAACCTTTGAAATGCTGACAATAACTAAAAGAGTCAGAAGACAACATATTCAGAACAAAAATGCCGTACTGAAAGCATTTTGCAGCAGTGTTATATGTATTTCTTGAGCAGCAGTGTAATAATAATAAGGCAATGCTTGAATTATATAAAATGTTTCCAACACAAAACTTCGTTTACTAAAATAATTTTGACGACATATTCCTTTAAATCCCAGTGAAGAGATTCTTTTACAGGAAACTCTGCTTTTATTTCAGATTATAACAAACTTGATCTATATCTATATCTATATCTATATCTATATCTATATCTATATCTATATCTATATCTATATCTATATCTATATCTATATCTATATCTATATCTATATCATCTATATCAATATCTATATCAATATCTATATCAATATCTATATCTATATCTATAGATATAGATATAGATATAGATATAGATATTTATATATATACATTCCATCTGGAAAACTATATATATATATATATATGTATATATACATAATAGTTTTCCTGTTGGAAATTTTCTTTTTCAATGTGACATCTTCATCCTTGTACCTACTTGTATGATATGCATACCCACACAGGGAATTAGTGTGACATATTTTTTCTTCCACATGATTTAGTTCTGTTGCTTTACATATAAACAAGACTAGGAACATTTCTGTTCATGAGGTGATACTGCTTTTCTGCCTCATTCAAGATCTTAGGCAAACTGAGTATCTTTATGAAAGTCAAATACAAATAACAATGGACCACAGATAGAGATAACATAATTGGAAAAGCTGAACATAACAAAAAGCTGTAGATCCTGCATCTCTTCAGATCACATGTATAAATACAAAGTTTGTGTCTAAGTATGTCCAGTGAATAGGGAGCACCACACTGGAAGGACTGAATCCTTTATCTCTCTCCTGGCTGTATAGAAAACTGTAACAGAAAAATACCACTTTTCGTCACTGATGTCCAGTTACAACTCATAAATGCACTGTGAGAAATGGCCACAAAATTCTATGAAAGAAAAGCTTCAGGATGTGGGTCTAAAGCAGATTGAACCCACAGGTTCCTGTGATAACAGCACCCCATTTTTTGCTCCAATCACAGTGAAACAGACACAAACGGAATCTCTCCCTACTAGGCTGACAGCTGACCTATCTGAAGGGGCAATAGCAAGCTTTTAGCTGTTCTCAAGTTCATGAAACTGAGGGCAAATTTCTCCTCGATTTTCTAATGCATATACTCATGAATATAGTAGTCTGTGATTCCTACAATAAGTTTAAAAATCATAAATTTTATCTGTTATTTGTTAATAAAATCTCCTCATAAACAAAAAGAACACATTGTTAAAGCCATCTGATGCAAATGCAAAAAAGACCAGAGACTCAGTTGATGATGGCCAATATCATTGCACACTTCATTATGACTCTGGCAAACAACACAGGTGCCTTTTTGAATAGTGAAAGGTCCAGAAGACAAGGAAAGGATGAAAGTGAGAAAATGGGGAAAAGAAGGGACCTCTCCCCTGTCTTCTTCCTTGCTTCTTCATTTTCCAGTATTTAGACCAGCTAGACTCACAAATGCAGAAGTTTCCAATGTGGGAAATGGGTTTGTAGAGAATTCGCAAATCCTGACAGAAGGCTCACATAATATGCATCTGTATGCAAACTGAGATAAAGTATGCTGACTTAGAAATGCCATGGAACAGGACAGACATCATCGAGAGAGAAATAGAACTAGAAACAAGTTTCAAATTATGGCCTTGCAAATAGACTAGATACTTTGGAAAAATAGAACTATGAAAGATGTATTGTAGTAGGACCCACTAGGAGTAATTTTAGATGATTGGTTTTAAGGCATCAACGGCATTGTGTGGCAAAAGCTGATAGGCCAAGAAACGCTTATAATGCGTATAATGCGTAAAATTGTAATTAGGAGATAGTTTGTCTTCGGATTGTGATGGTGTAAATTGTAACCATCTGTACTGTCTCACCCTTCACATGAGACTGAAAATGGAATAAAAGTTTTTAAAACCTCTTAGTTGCCCCATCTCTGGGTCAGAAAAAGGCGCAATCTGACATTCCAACAAGGGCCTCAAAGACCTCTCGGGTTTACTATGAGTTTTCTGATTCTGCCTAACCGTCATCCAAGGAATGAAATGTGATATTTGTTTAAGGGTGGCTGGAAGTGCATCTCCCTCAAACTTCTTTCTCTGTGCTGTAAGTGCTGTAAGAGAGGACTAAGTAAGAACAGCCCTTCATTCTTGTGGATGAATAGGCAGTGAGAAGCATTCAGCATGGCTCTAAGTGTCACAGAGCAGGGACATGTCCTGGCGTTATGGGAGTGTTGGTATTTAACTCTTCTCTTACTGTTCAGATATGTGATGCTGTGATCATGTTGACTACTATCAGGTTTGAGGGGGGGTGAAATTCTTTGGTAAAATAAACTGAGTTTGAGTATTTGGTATTCACTTGCTTTTGCATCTGAAAGGCCGGAGCTTGACCTGAATAAGACATCTCAATGATGTACTTTCTGATACTAAAGCTGCAAGAAAACTACAAAACTCATAATGAGGATCCTCTAAGGCAGATGCGTTCATGTAGCTCTTCCACAAATGTCACTGATTACCGTTTCTGGGCACAAATTGAGGCAGATGAGGTCATGCTCAAGGCTTTACAGCTTCAGATGACAAGAAACAGGATTATTAGAATACTGAAAATCAGACACTGCTCCACATAAGTTTTTATGCATGTTTCAAGATCAAATTACAATAATTTCTTTTGTTCTAATTCTGCTTCTTACACTATCTTCTGTAGTGCAGTTACCACTTTGGCAGTAAATATTATACAAGGAAAATGGATACTAGACTGTACTGCATAAAACAGACTTAGAGCCTTTTGTGTATCCTACCTGAGTGCAGATCACACTCCTCTCTAATTCTTTCAAAGCTGTTGGATTTCTCTTTATAACAGATATAGATTTTACGAGCATTATGAAAAGACATAAAGGTATAAAGAACTGAAGACTATGCAAATAAGCAGCAGAAACAAGTAGACAGATTAATACCTGGAATCTGAGATGATTTGTGCACATTCAGTGGCAAAAAAGATGTGCTTCATAGTCTTGATCCTTTTAAAAAAAATAAAAAATGACAAAATAATCTTTTATTTTAAAAGTGGAACTCTTTTGTTCTACTACTCTAAATGTAGAAGGAGAAGATGTTTCTTTCTCACTTGAAATAGAAGAAATAGTACTTGTGTTTGAAGGCTATGAAGAAATATTTTTCCCTTTAAAAAAGAGAATGCAGAAAGAAATTATTTTTTCTTCATATGAGATCAGATATGAAACCAACACATATTGTTCAGTGATACATAAATGGGAAAAAAGCTCCTTGAGACTTCAGAAATAACTTCAGAGCATGAGGCTAGACTTGGCTTGCCTGAAATTAGACAATTTGAAAATTTTAGTGTAGTTAAACACCTGTTTTTTGCCTTGACAGCGTATTTATGGCTCTTTAAAGATCTACTTTAGAGTAGATCTCATTCCTTTCAGAAGTGATGGGCAATTTCTAAGTTATGTTTCTCTTTACACCACTTGAGTGTCATATATGGTTGATGAAGTAAGCTACATATTTCCTTGTCTTAGCATAACAGAAGGGCTGAACTCCTCCAGAGCATCCTTGGTCTGGCACAGATGGGATGGCAATTCAGCCTATGAAGGAGTCAGGTGCTGGGAGGAGCAGCCAGTGAGGACAAAGAGAGTCTGGAAAGCTTTAGGATGAAGTGTATAAAGGGCTCGATTTGCAATCAAACGTCAGAATGTTTATCAAAATATAATCTGAGTTTTCTGTCCTACTGTGATAAATTAATACATATCAGCTCTTGCAGAGAGTAGTCTATTTCTAATATAATCTTACACTAGTTAATAATGCAGACAAAGGTTACAGTGCAGTAGGCACCTAATTTCCACACTCATCTGAGTTCTGTATGATTTCATTAGTTCTAACAGATTAGCTAACCATCTTAACTTTCATAGTCTTATTTTCTGCAAAGTTTCAGGATTCCTGAAGTTAGCAATGTGAATAAATTCATATTTCTACATTTTTTCCCCTAGAATTATAATGAAAGTAGAATTACGCTTCCAACCTTTTTCTTTAATATTTCAAATAGCAAAATCAGTTTCTGAGGAAATAATTATTTTTCTAAAGAATATATGAGTCCATATCTGAACATTGTTTTTAAAATAATTTGTGGTGGAGATATCTGGAATTAAGGAAGATGTAGTGATTTGCAGCAGAGGAATTGAAGCCTTTTTAAGTCAGTGTTGACTGGGTCAGAATGTTCTTGGAGTTACTACAGGCTGTTTCTGTGGATGTTAATGGCCAGTCTAGAAAAATTCAGAGGTGTAGTACACGACAGCATTGAATACTTAAAGCCATGTCTATACCAGAAACCAAAAGAAAACATTAAAATTATTTCACAGCTTAGTCAGTCAAATTCACTCTTTGTGTGAAACAGAAAAATCTGGTTTTATACGAATTGTTGATACTGCAAGAATCTGGAATACCAAGCAATGCAACCTAAGCATAAGACTGATATGATGAAGGAAGACAGTCAGAGTACGCTGAGTAACAGTATTGAAAAGAGCAGGTTGCTGTAATGCTAATTACAACTTAGAAGGCACTTCAGGATACACCCCTATTTTAAGGTTCAGTGAGCAGCAGGGAAGACATTTGGAAGAGAGAATTTTCATGCTTGTTCCAAACGGAGGACATTTATTCCATATTTAATTATTTTATAAAGTAGCTCTAATACATGTGATACAAGCACTCCTGCACTGAAGAGATTATTGGAAACATTTAAAGTCATTGGGATGTTTGAGAAGGACAGAAGTATTTATGACAGTGACAGAAAAATGTATAGATTTAAAGGGGAAAAAAAAAAAATACAAAGGCTCCTCAGTCTTCATAGAGAAAACCAGAACATAAGAAAGTACAAAGCTTTCATCTTCATACAAAAATGAGCTGTGATTTGGCTTATTAAGAGACTAAGCAAGACACAAGGGTCTAGACTCATCACACTCCCATGCTGACATTCCATTACCCAGTGCATCCAACAAAAGCTTATAATCAGACAGCTCAAAAATCAACCATAGAAAGGAACTGATTATGGTTTATTGGAGAAAGGAATTGTCCTGGCATGGAGAAGCTTCATTGTTAGGACATCAAATCAGACTCATCAACTTCTACTGCTCACAGCAATAATAGTAATAACAATTTAAAATCCTGACAATTTGAAATTTAGGGACAAATACTTATATATTTCTTTACAGGTAAAGTAGAATACAGGTAGAATGAAAGACCAATGGACAACATAAGATTTCCAGGACCAGTACTCACGACACAAATATTTTCCACTGCATATATCATGTTTCTCAGGGCAATTAGGAATAACAGAAGTATCATGGTTTCAACAATACATGTTGAAAGAACATTCCAAAGCCTAATATGAGACACAATTTTTATTTTATTATTTTTTTAAATACACAGGTAGCATTAATCTCCCTAACCTTAATTTCATTTTATTATGCCAGATCATATTACATGTATAAATAATAACATATTAGATATGTAATAACAAATGCTGTTATAAGAGTTCTTTATATTTTTTTTCTTACAAAAAGACAAATTTTAAGGCATTATTTTCATTCTTCTGACCTACCTCTGTAACTTCAGCTGCTTTTTAGAAAAATTGCTATGTAAATTAAATTTAATTTATTTTACATATATGAATATAATGAAAATTATACATATCATCAAAGAAATGGTAAAAAAGTTTTATAGTGTCAGGAAAAAGAATAGTTCCAACATTCTCAATTATTTTGTGATTACTAGTATTTCATTTTCTTTTAAAAACCTCCCCATCATTATGCCATGATTTAAGACTTTTTATGAATTAAATATATATTTCCGGACAATTACTAGGTTCAATGCTAATCTAAGCCCATCAGCCAGCATGTCTTCTATCATATTCATTCAAGGATCCGGATTCAATAATGAAAGGCATTGCATGGTTGGACAGTTAGCAAACAGGGCATATTCAGCACACTAATTTAAATAGTGCATATTCTTTTCTCACTGAGGCAAAAAGGCTGAAATAACTCCTTCACTAGATTCAAGGACTCTGTTGACCTCCTCAGTTATTAAGTTAGTGAAAACTGAAGTAATGTCAGGGACAGTAATCACGTTTGAGATATTTTACTTATGTTTAAACATGTGCAATATCTCAGTCTGGAAGTATTTTACAAGCATTTATGAGCTACACAACATACAGGAGTTTCTCTACTTTTTCCACGTGCTTTGATGTCAAACAAAAGGGAAGAATAATCAAAATACCTCAGTGATAGAAGGCATATTCAGAGGAATTAACTTGCTCAAGGTCCTATACAGCTGCAGTCATCTCAGAAGTTTCCTAGACTTTTCTCCAAACTATGTAATAACCTGTCTTTTCTGGCAACAACAGCAACAACAATTTTTTTTGCTGGTAATTGATAAAACAAATACAAATTGTAAAAGAGGTAACCACTGCTGACTTGAGGAATTGCACTGAGATTTATTTTAAGTTATGCCTCAGTTACTCCACAAATTAAAAAATAACATAGACATAAGTTTACAAGGAAAAGAATGTGTTCAGACTAATTGTAAACCATGTTATAGAAGTTCTTCTGCTGGACAAGTTTGTCTAATTCAGACTAGATCTGAAGCCAACAGTTACCAATACCTTTGCAACCTCTTTCTGAATAAAAGACACTTAAGAATAGGTCTTTTCCTAAAAGCATTCTCTTCCTCAAATAACTCCTCATTTGTGATGTAGCACATCTTTAAATTCTCTAACATTGGTTTGGGTTTTTTTCCAAACCTTTCAGCAAACACTCAGAATATAGCAAAATATATATTTCTTCCTTTTTGTCTCAGGGGAACAGAATTCCTTATTTAGACATCTTTTATTATCTTCTCCCTTCAGAAATAAATAACCTGAAATGAGGATTACATTATATAAAACTCTCCTAGGGTACCAAATTCAGCAGCAAAAATTACTATTAATTTATTTTAAAAATTATATCAGCATCAAGTCAATGACATATGAGCATTATACAATCATGAGCAAAACAGAAGAATTTTTTAGGCTGGAAAACTTTGTTCTATTCATTCAAAAGAAAAAGGCAGTAGTAATGGGAAGACAAGCAGACAACACATTCTCCACATGAACAAATGCATGTAGTCTCTCCCAGTCACATTCCTGTTTGGTGGGTGCAAACCAGGTCTTGAGAGGCACCACATTGCCTGACTCCCTCTTAAACCAATTATTCCTCTCTGAAATATAGGGAATCCAGGCAGTGGAGATGTACCCCAACCTGAGTTATCCAATGTTGTGACAAAGTCACAAAGAGACTTTGAATCAAGGAAGGAGCACCCATGTCCTGAGTCTTGACCCTGTGTTCATTTTAGGGTACCATATTTTACCAGTCTTCCCAAGTGTCACTCTTTCTGCATATAAGAGGGGAAAAAAAGAGAATAATTTTAAAAGTACAAAATACAAAAAGAGATTTATCAGAAAAAAATTATATAAAATAAAATATTTGATACAAAGTCCTAGAATTGTATTGTGTCATTAAAAAGCCATTTTGTTTCCTTTAACAGATCTCCTGGCTGGTATGTTGCCTGGAAAGTCTTTGATAACAAACCTCTCACAAACATAACATTGTATAAGAGGATCCAGTAAAACCACTTTGTCTTGTCTGCACACAGTCCACCCATAGGGAGGTTCTTATAAATAACAAAGGGCTGTATACTTAGCTCAGGCTGTGCCTTTCCCATCAAGATAATGATAGACGGCTTTAAAACTTGCCCAGCACTGTACTGAGATGAATGGCCTGTTTGGCTACTTACTCAGCAGTATTGTCTATGGGGTTGGTTTGTTGTTTTTTGGGGCGAGGCTGGTTTTTGGGTTTTTTTCCCTCTTGGTTTTTCCTTACATTTCACACGCATAAGAGAGATTGGTGTTCTTTGGAAAATGAAAATTGTTAATGCACATCCATCACCAGAGAGAAGGGTGAACCGAGATAAACATTACACAGAACACATTTCATTTTTCATCAAATTCAAAAAGAAATGTATTCCATTTTCAATAGAAGGCTAAAAATAGCTTGCATTTGCAACTATTCCTACTTGTATATCAACATAATTCATAACTCTTAATTCATTAGACTAATGTGTTTATAAGGCAGCTGAAATGTCAAAGCACTGCTAGATTTAGTATAAACTTAAATTCCATTACCTGGCAGGCATTAATTGCTTATGGAGTGTGGGGATTCTTCCCAAGGGTCTTATATGTTTCCTTTTGTCATTTTGCTAACTATTCTGTCTAGACAAACTTAAAGCCCTTAATCCACCATAGGGATCAATAAACTGCACAATAATTCAGTCCTAATAATTAGCTTTCACTTAAACACAAATGGTCATTTCATTGTGAACTGTAGTACAAAATGATAATGCAATAATTAAAAAGACAGATGAAAGAGTGTCTTAATAGGAAAGAGGCCTTACTGTTCAATTAGAGACATTACCATTCAACCTTTTTATTACTGCCACAACCTTTCAATTTTTAAAAAAATAATACTTCAAGCTATGCTCATTTAACACATGACAGTATCACTATTATATGCACAGTCTTATGATATGAGCCTCGCACGCAAGACTGATGCAAGCCAGTTGTCTTGCTGAAACCATTAAAATGATGAGCATTTGCTGCTGAATTATATATAGATCACAGCACTACAGTTGCCAAACAGGAAAGTTTCTATTTAAAAAACTCTTTTGTCCCCAGGAACATGAGTGCTATTGTGCAGGACTTTGCAATAATTTTAACATGTTACTCCTCTATAAAATATATTTGAAAGTAAATTTGATG
The DNA here is from genome assembly GCF_015227805.2 of Hirundo rustica. Classification (NCBI taxonomy): domain Eukaryota; kingdom Metazoa; phylum Chordata; class Aves; order Passeriformes; family Hirundinidae; genus Hirundo; species Hirundo rustica. The sequence continues at coordinate 54,038,993 of NC_053488.1, read as the reverse complement.
ACTTTCTACTCTTTTTACGATACCAGTTTCCTGATAAATCACAGGGTGCTAAATTCCATATATTTGCTGATACAGCAATTTAGCTATAATAAGTCCAAAAAGGTACAAAACTTCATTAACCTTTTAATACAGCTTCACAGATGTAGGATGATAGATATATTTGAAACCTTATGATCAAAGCAATGGCCTAATAGCAAGTTCTTTCACTTTACTCTTGCCTTTTCTTGCTTTCATTTTAATTTCTGCTCTATCTTAATACATAGACAACCATAATTTTATGCAATCTCATTGGCAGATGGAGAATCCATAAGCAATTTCTGTTCATGTCAGCTTCTACATGTTACATCAGTTTTTCTTTGCTCAGGCATAGGTTTACTCTTCATTAATGAACATGTTCCTATTTCTGTTATTCCTATACTCTTTATATGATGGAGATCCAATGTTTGATGAAGTGGCAGCACAAAACACATTGACCACCAGTAGAGCATTCTTATTACTTTAAGTGCATGCTGTCTCTCAATAAAATCTCAAAAGCCATTGCTAAATGAGAGAAGGAAAAATGTGATTTTATATTGGAAACATGAGACCCAGCTGCTCATAATCTGAAATTCTGAACTGCAGAACTTCAGATGTGTAAAATTGGGATTCACAAGACTCTTTGAGGAAGGTGCTTCTCCTATATTTTAGGTGAAGGATGGAGAAAAATAAACTGAATAACAGAGAGCAATTTGAAAAAGAAACATATTAAAACCTATTAAAAATGTGGTAGAGTTAAATTTTAGTCCTAGAACTAGTAAATGAATGAATATAGATGAAAAGGATTGGTTCTCTTCTTAATATCTTACAGATATTTGATTGCCAACTGATTTAATTATTGATATTCATATTCATAATTATATTTTTATTTTTATCTATATTTAGAAATATTTTTAAAATTTCCAGCATTATCTGTATCAAGCTGCAAAATCACTGAAGTTACTAATTTAGATGCTGCTGACCATAATTTGAGGTTCAAAATACTGTGAAGTAATTAAAATTCAGTGTCTCTGGAAAAGAATTGGGAATATATTTAGCACAGCTATTTTTTTGATATCAAAACTAATTTAAGCGTATAGAGTTTTAAAGTTTTGATTAGTCCTTCCTTAGGCACTGTGTAGGATTTTTGGGTTGAAACAAAATGACCAACATAACCATGACTGTTGTGTTTGCCGCTACTGCCCCACACTCCCTGTCCAATAGACACACAAAGCAGATGGCTGACATAAAAAACCTGATGACAAGTAAACTCTATCACTGCTTGGTTCAGAGAAGGGTCCTGAACTTTCATCTTCAATATGTCTTCACTAAAATGCTACATGAGTTTTATATTTTAACTGTTTTTCTTTGAAATATCAAGCCACAATTCTCCAAACCAGCTCAAAGGTGGCGTTCCCTCTTCCAAAATGCAAGCTAAATTGAATGAAAATCATGTGGTATAGGGAAAATTCTACTTACACAGCATAAAAACCAGTTGAATATTGAAGAGCATGAAAGCTCACTTGACCATGGTTTGAAACAAGCTTCCCCTTAAATCACCTTCCAGTCTTTCTGCCTAGACACTCAAAACATCACCATAAACAAATCTGGTGCCACTGCCTCTCCCCACCTCCAGTCCTAGCTCTACCAGAGATGTGCAAAAGGTTGCTAGCACATGCCCAGAGACACAAATCTGGATGAACTGACATATTATACCCAGTTAGAGAGACGAAAAAAAATGAATAAACAAAGGAAGAATTTAAGCATTTCCAGAGAGAGAGCTACTAGTGACACCAAACTGATTCTTTGCTTTTTTTTTGTCTTTTATATATTCCCTATATTTTTTACACATATATTTCTAGCTCTGTAACCTCTTTTTGTATTTGTTGTTAGCTCCAGTACTTTTCCCTAACCTGACAGGCAGAAAGACAAAGCACATTCCAGGGGCTCCAAACTGTGGGTCCAAGGCTCCTATCCTATCTTGGTTCTTCTTGGGAGCCAAAGCTGAACAGCTCTTCAAGATACATTTTCCATAACAGAGCTCAGTTCCTATCTAGAGTAGGGGGAGATTTAAAAGGGTCAAGCTGGGGGGGAATTACCTCACCATATATGGGATCCCACCAACTTGGGATTCCTGTCAGATATGGTAATTTGCAAAATCTAAAAAAATTGTATATGCATTATGCTGTGTGTGCATCTTCAGCATTTTCTATCTGGTGGGTTGTGCACCTAAGGTTCCTTATAGAAGTTACACCCTTTTTATCACCCTGACTGTGTCTGGCTCATTATTTTAGGACCAGAAAAAAGGCATCTCTAGAAGCAGCTAATAGCTCATGGCTTTTCCCCGTGAAATCCCCACAGATTCCTATTCTGTAGGTCTAAAGCAGCCTACTTTAAAGAGACCTTCTGATGGTAACAAATTGCTTGCACACAGAAAAGTGATTTCTATCATTAATGCATGATAGGAGCAACAAGATTCCTGAATTTAAAAAAAAAAATCAAAAAACCAAACCAAACCAAAACAAAACAAACCCAAAAAAACCTCACAGCCCCAAGCCCAGCAAAAACATAATGTTCATCATCATCATCTACCAAAGTAGAATAAGATGAAGCATTTATTCAAGATATACCTTGAACAGAATATGATTGCATTTGGTACAATTTGTCCGGAAAATCAGTTTGGCTGTTAACTTTCTTTTGTGGCATGGGGAGAGGGATGAGCGGGGGGATGTGGTGGCGGGAGGGGATGGAGGGAAGCAGAGAAAAGCAGTACTAGCCATCAGGCTTCAATTCAGCTAGGTTTAAGAACATTTTTAAAGTTAAACACACATTTCTCCAAAAGAATGGGTAGTCCAGGGAATACCCATGTCTAGAAAGTGCTTAATGTGGAGTGAGAAACAGAAAACCACTGAGAAAACTAAATTTCATTCTAAATGTAAGCAGTGAAAAAGTCATCAGAAAATGCAGCCACATCTTTTCAGATGTTGATCATAAACTGAGGAAATACTACTCATTGTATAAAGTACTCCATTATTCCAAGGTTTGCAATAAGACGCAATGCTTTTTGGGCAGAATGATATTGTAAGGGTGGAGGACTACGAGAACTAACAATACAAGTTTTTAATTTTCACAGTGTGTCAGCTGCCTAAATAGGACAAAGAGTTAAGGACATTTCTTCTTTCTAAAAAATGTGCCCCTTTTTCCTCCAGAGATTATCACAGCTACAGAAGGGTTGCGATGACTTTTTTTTCTGTTAAATCAAAGTATTAATTTTTTCAAACAATTTTGATTGACAGATTGCCATGATGCTTTTATAAATAGTTCTGTAACATGCTCAGTAGTATACATGAAGAATAATGTACAATCAGGATGCTATTTTCTCAAAACCCTTTGTTTCAAAGATCGATAGTGTTAGGAGGACAGGTTTCCTAGGATATTAATATAAAATATCAAGCATGAAATATGTACATTAAGAATATTATTCATATAACACTGCTATTACCTTAAATGACGCATTATATTATATGATCTATGCAAATACCACAAAAGTATGATGAACATTCACAGACCACTGAGAAGTCTACATAAATCTGAGAAGCCATATATAATTAGGTAACTGTGGTCTCCGTTTTGAAATTAAACGTGCTCATATATTCTGATGCGGGATACATCTCATCTTGATATGTCTTGAAAATTCAACAGGCAACATCTAATAACACAAGGTGCTGTACCTCACTGGCCTCAGATAGTTATCAATATCTAATAAATGCCAAGGACCTGCTCCTTCTGGTTGACAGAAAAGGCAATCAAGGTTTAATGAGTGCTAAGAATCACATTGTAGTCCATTGCTTGCTACATAACTGGAGGTTAAAAATGTAAAATTTAACTCTTCCATTCAAAATGTTAAAGTTACAGTGTATTTCCAAGACTGCCATCATTCACAACTCTCTGCTGTGGAAGCAGCAGAGTGTTATATGCTTAGCACAGGTTTTTCAAAATTAAGATGCTTTATATGGAAACTGAGATAATGATGTAAATATGGGGTTTTGCTCTGTTTTTTCAAACGTGTGCACCTTTTCATGTGTGCACCTTGTCTGAACCCCTAACTTGATACAAAGATTACATTCTGACAGCATTTAGATGCCATAGGTACACAGCTTAATGAGGAAATGCTTGTGATGACAAGCAGTTTAATGAGGAAGTTATGACATTAGTATTTTATATGTTAAACTTATGTGTTAAAATAGACAGCCATTTTTAAAAGGTCAGTTAGATAACTCATAATCATATAAAACAACATAATTAATCCTAGTGTTTAATAACTCACCATATTTGAGATAACACAAGCAAGAAAAAGAATAGAGAATAAATAATTTTTAAAGTACCATTTAATTAGACAAAACAGTTCATATTATCTAAATATATATTTTCAAATAAAAGTTTAAATTATTGTGATACCAATAAAGGAAAAACAACATACAGAGAAACAATGAAAACCAGACAGACAACAGCATACAGAATTATTCTTTACTCCCAATCCAGAAGCTAAACATTTCAATGTCTTTCCAATGGTCAAAACAAGTGATGTTTGTCTCTCCAACTTGAAAATCACAATGTTTTGACAACAAATTAAGTTTTATGAGTGATTCCTTAGGATTTCAAGTCATTCAGATCACCTCCTGTGTGCCTTGCTCACAGTGAGCTCCATGCCAAATTAAACAAAACAGAATGACAACTGTATGTTTCAAAGTATTTTAAAGAAGAAGCAGTATAGTTACTGTAATACTACAGTAACATAAAAATACTTTACTTATCTGGCTCATGTCTGTACTGAACACAACAATAGAAGTTCTCTCACAGAGAAAATATTTTTTAAGCAATAATTTATTACCATCTGCAACTATTATAAAAATGAGAAATTCTCTTGTTCTCATGTACATCTCTCTTGATCAATACAAAGAGTTTGACTTCTGGTGAGGTCAATATTTTAACCTTGTACACAGTTATTTTCCATTGCTTTGTGACAAGAAAAATAAGGTTTGGATTATATACAATGATTCCATTGCCATGGAAATACTTATTCCTTCACAGATATATCTACCCCAAGAAAAAAGAAAAGTAATAATTAAAAAATAAATTAAATAAATTATGTGGCTGTCAGTCTGTGTCTAGATTATAATTTTATTTTGAGTTCTGTATAGTTTGATTAAATTTACCATGGCCTAGCAATGGAGAGACAAAATAAAAGAAAGGTGATAGAAAACATGTTATAGATTTTGTTACAGAAGTGTACTTACAAATGGATAAGCATTGCCATTGAACTTTTCCATTTTATTCCAAGGATGTTCTGAAGGCATTTTGCACTTCACTGCCTGATCATGTTTGACTTTATGCCATTTATATGTCTGAATGCAAAATGTTATCCTAAAGTAATCTAAGAGGTAATGGGTCTTTCCAGCTTTTACACTGAATCGAGGAGATGCAAGAGTTCTAACAATCCTAGTCATTGACATTTACAACTATGGGGTTTGTTTTTAATACAGGGCAGTGAGCAATGTACTTAAGGCATCAGAAGATGGTTTATAGCACACACTAAAGGTGAATTACTTTTTTAGCAGATTTATTAGCTAGAGGACCTGCAATCTCAAGAGGAAATTTAGCCACTTTTAACGTGAGTAGTGCTGCCTCTTATAGTCATTTCCTTTGAAATTCTCAGCAGATCTCAGGCATCTAAAATGTCCTATACGGGGATGTTGCTTTTTCTCCCCAGCTGGTTTCTGCTACCTAGGGTAATGGCAGAGTACTCATTAACAAAGTAATTGATTTTTATTAATTATCTGTGGTGTAATCTTTTTTACTGATTTTTCCCCTAGTATCTAAACTTATTAACTGCAAATACACAGTCAGTATATAATTAGTCCTAAAGTAAAGTGGATTCAATGATACTCATTGATTTTAAAATCAAACACACACACACACACATATATATATATATATATATATAAATATATAAAAACCCTTATGTTTTAAAGTAGTTTTACCACTATAAAAAGAAATTGCTAAGAATTTATGACAAAATCTCAAAACTGAACATAAGAAATAGGATGATTTAAAAAACCCCTTGCATAAACTGACCTACTAATGTTTAATTCTCACTCCCTTATTTGATGCACAGATTTTGAATGAAATAATTCTGGAAGGTATAGAGTAATAAATGTTACCAATATTATAATTAAATATGGTTATCACTATTATTTTTGTTTTCCAGGATTTTCTTCTAAATATATGTAATATCTAATTTGTTAGTTAGATATTAAGTGCTTTAAATATCCAGAACCTGGATATTTGTAGTTCTCTTGCAAATAAATTGTCAGCACCCTCTTCTCAAACCAGGAGAGATATTTTAGAATATCTATCTGACCTTTATGAAGCTAATTTTATTAAGAACAGTCCAGTTTTATTAATTCTCGTAAAAGCAAAAAGCCACTCATCCAGGCTAGCTTCCATATAATGCCTGATAAAAGTGACAGAGACCAATTAACAATTCTACATTGCAGCAGATTTCTTTTGGCTTCACAGCCATCAGACTTTAACTGTTACATTAAATACCAGAAATAATAAAACCTCTGGTTGTTGCAGACTCCATTCCTCCTTCATCCACAAATAAGGCACTCATTAGGAAGAGGATTTTAGTCTTACTGCACATTTCTTCATTATGAACCCAGCAGAAGTTTAAGAAGTTGTTGACAGTAAAACACTTTGAAGGTGCTCTGAAGGACACCAAGTAAAATAAGTCCCAGTAATTATTTCAAGAAACTAATTTTGACTGATGTTATAATCACATTCACCCCTCATGCGTTCACGCATATTTGATTTTTTTTATTTGAATAGGTATCTCAAATTACAATTTCTTATTAATAAATTTTAAATATTATGATTTCATATTTGGTTTTCCATAAATACAGTCACAAATACAGATGTCACATATTCCTGTTTTTATTAACTGACCCAAAAAACTCTGAAAGAATATGGATGGAAATTTGGTTTCAGTTTACAAGTATGTTCACAAACATGTACCCCAAAAGAATGTTTGTATAAACATAGGCAACAGTAATCACTATTAAACTGGAATGCAGAATAGGAACACAATGGGAGATGCACAAAATTGATTAAACTATTTTACTGATTGTTCAAATAAAATTCTCCCAAAGTCCTAAAATCTATACTAATTGTTTCCCAGGTTCTAACTATTTCTGGCTACCAAGTTACTAATATTACGATGAGAGAAGTAAAAAACAAAACAAAACAAAACAAACAAACAAAAATGAAGACTGTCTATATGGACAGATTATCTGACACATGAGTTATGAAAAGTTCTGACCCCTTATCTGATGGCATGTGAGGTTTAGCTGATTAGAAGTAGCTAGACAGATATTCAGTATTTAATCCCTTCCTGTTAACAGTCTTTCTGAAAATCATTGTTTCCTCTGGTCTTTTCAATAAAACATCTTTTTTCTTGCAATCATATTGTGACTCTGGAGAGAAGTAGTTAATATTTCTAAAAAAGAAAAATTAGAGTGCAGTAAGGTCAATTAGACTGAGGAGAAAACTCATTTAACGGAGAACATTCTAATTGCACAACAACTCTTGCCCCTTGTCCATAAAGATAACAGATCCATGATATGCAGGTCTTATGAAAGAAAGAGTACAAGTCGGTCCAATCCATATATTTTTATGCAACAGCACTTAAAGTCATATCAAAGTTTATTATGCCCAGAAGAAATTATCAGAAAGGTCAGGTTTCCCAGACTAGATGATTAGTGATAATCTCAAAGCCACATTATTTACCTCATTTACTCCCATTTTATGTGTGCAAGGTAGATCAATAATGTCCCATTTCTGCATCTACACAAACAAATCAAAAATCAGACAACTATGCAATACAGTTGCAAGAAAAGAACTATTATTATTTTTTAGTCTTGTTTATATAACCACATTCATGGGGCAACATATCAAATAACATCACAACCACTATCATAATTCCTGGGGCCTACTTCAAAATATCAGTTTTAAAAATTTGAGAAGAATTTTCAGCTAAACTTGCCATTGTATCATTTGAGAATGATACAGCTTCATGCAATTACTGTGTTTTCTGAAAATGAGTTCTGCTAAAGTAAGTTATTATGGTGGGAGTATATCTGGAAGATTAAATATTCAATATATCAATAGAAACTTGTAAAAGTCAGATCTCCACTTCCCATGTTAAAGACTGTTCAAATATGCTTCCTACAGCAAAACTAAACTAAAATAGTTATTGCAAGAGATGAAAAGCACTCTTTGAATCAACCTTGAGTAAAAGTGATTGCTGCAGTTCTAAACACCCATTTTTTGCCATAGTTAAATTACTTTTATTCCTTATCCTACAAATCATGCTGGTTCTACTGCATCAATTTCAAGTAAAACTGAAGAAATCATCGACAAAAATCTGTAAAAATCTGTAACACTTTAGGCCAAAGTCTCTGTCTACTATTAGGCAGATAGATGAATAAGCACATAACAAGGGAAATATATGCAAAATATCTACACACAACATCCACTATACCTATATGCTTCCACATAAAGGGCTCTACAAATTCTTTGCGCTTCTCTGAGAAAGAAACATGAAATCTTTATTTGAGCCCCACTGACTACACCAAGGGATATAACAGGATTTAATATGACATGATGCAAAAGCATGAACTCATACAATAGTAAGTTGAAGAAAATCACCTTCTTCAGCAGTATTATCTAAACACTTTCCAGTGTGGCTCTGCAGGTTCATGTACATTTTAGGTACTGGAAATGAATCTGATGATTATCTCTATTTTGACCTGATGGTATCTAAGCAAACTGAGGTCTAAGGCGCGTTCATGTAAAATTGGGAAATGTACAAAAAAAAGCCTGAAAGGGAATGGTAAAGATGTCAAAGGAGGAAGCCTATTCAAAGTGCTAACACCTATACCTTCTCCCACAGCATGAAGATGAACACAAGTTTTATAATGAGATGACCCTTACCTGCCACCTTCTTTTGCAAATTACTACTGCCTTAATTATTTGCATCCGTGAACTCAAATGAAAATACTTAAGGATATATCAATATGCTCATAAATCATCTGCAGGCAATAAGTAATCCAACATAGATAATTAGAGAATTTACGGAAGGCTTACTCCTTCTGTTTATCTGCTTATGACATTTGCAGTACAGCCCTAACAGCAGGATAATTACTAGATTTATTCATCAAACAAAATCATGCCTTCTGGGAATGCACAGTGACTCTGGTTTTAGGACTAATAAAGACATTTTTCACCAAAACTCAAGTACTAATTTGCTCAATAACTAGCTGCAATAAGCTTTTATGAAAGCACTCAAAGAAAAGGCTCGGCACCAGAGGGCAGATAATTAAAGGTGCAGTATCCCATACAAAAGTCTCTGAACAATTCCCTGACCATATTAAAATTTAATTGTTGAATGTTAATTGAAAAAAAAAAAAAAAGAGTCATTACTGTTCCCTCTGTTCCAGTGATTATTCTTCTCATATAAAAATATATATCTATATGTATATAACAAAAGAAAGCATCTAAGATTTTTATTAAATAAATATTTTCATTAATTTCCAGTAACATGTGGAAAACACAAAGAAAGATTACTCTTGGCTCTTCAGCTTATATTTTTAGTAAAATTGGTAAAAATATTTTAAATATTAGTGGAAGAATATGAATACAGACCAGTGCACTATATGAGTACCCACCTAAACAACTACTTCTCTTACTGCACTGCAGGTAAAAAATTTCCAATTAAAAAAAAAAAAGGAAAGAACAAACCCCACACTATTTGATCAAGGTGACAAAGACAGCATAATTTGTACTGCTGCAAAAATTTAGAGAAGTTTTGCAATCTAGCCCAACCTTTCCCTTAATATTTTTCTCATAATTTATTTTAGTTTTGTCCCTTTTCTATTCTCAAACCAGAAATCCAGAAGTTCTTGAAGCACACAAATTAAAAAGAACTCTTTCTCATTACCTCAGATATTAAGAATACACCTTTTACAGTACTGGCCAGGCAAACAACGTATATATTCTCCATGCCTACTGGTCTCAAAATTTGGCTGTTTTGGACAGGGTGGGTGTTCTCTGAGACACTAAGATTTTACTGTACCAGAGTGCAGTATAGCCCTAGGCCAACTGTCTACTGCAGAGAAATGATGATCTACACAAAATGCAGACTTTTAAACTAGTATTTAATTGTTTAATGTCATGGCTCTTGGTAGAGCATTGTTGCTTGAAAAATAAATTGGGTAATTCAATTATATGGCTACAGAAGATACATCATATCTGCTGTAGAAAGGCACTAACCCCAGCTTGAACTTGACGTCCCACATTGCTTCACTTATTTGACAAATGGACTCTTGAAAATAATTGAAACACATGGCTGCCAGCGTAGGTCAATAATACTTTTTTGCCATTCAGGCTCTTAACAGCTTCCATTTCTTCTTGCACTGTACCATTCAGGGCAAAGATTGCATTTTCCTGGTAAATCATGCAAACATTATTACTAAAATTGGACTAAATGCAATGAAAATGGACTACATAAAAGTAATAACACTTAAATAAAAGAAAGACCATCTACTAGGGCAAACACTTAATGTCGGATTTAAATACTATATGATATTGCTGCCATTATAAATTTATATTATATATGTAAGAAGGCAAACTCAGTAACTATACACTTGCTACCATTTGTTTAGCTAAGCTAAGCAGTGTTAGAGAGACCAGTGAGAAAAGGCTCACATATTAACCAGTTGGAAATATTCATATATTTGGTTTGCATCAAACAACCAGCACATAAAAGTACAGTATGTCATAGATGTAGAAGAGATGCAGTTTTTAATTTTTTAAGCATTGTAACTTCTTGTAGTAAACACCAAACCTGTCTGGAGAGAGGTGTTCCTTTAGTGTTTGCAATCACAGATGTAAGAAGTATTAATCAAAAATCCAATTCCTGCGGAAAAGAACATCACATTTATTTGCACTGATAAAGTTACAATTTCTTGGTAGAGTGATTTGTACTCAAAAAGTCAGAGAGGAAGCGCATCAAAACCAAAACCAAATTAGAGAACTGTAGAGAAGAGACCATTGGCATTCCATCACCGTAGTACTTTTTGGGTTTTTTTTCTCTTTTTTCCCTCATCCAATTTCTCAGTTGCTTACAAGTCTCAGATTTGGTAAATTGCTCCAGCAAAAACCACAGATGTTTATGCATAAGTGGCTAGAGGTTTGCCTAATGACACAACCAACCAACAACCAACCAACCGGTAAACATCCTCTGTGTACCAGACTTCACCTTTCATTCTCATACTTTGAACAAGTATTTCATTTCCCCATTGGTATAAGCTAATGGTTCTTTCCTTCAAATCCCACTTAGGAGAAATTTTTAGCAGCCTTGTAACACTAAGCCTTTCACTCATACTTTGAAATTAATACCAAGATTTCAATATACTAATTCAACGAAGTGGTATTATGGGTAATATTTTTAATTTATATCTAGTAGAAAAAAATTAAACCATCTTTCTCACCTGCATTTCTTCCATCATAACAGCAAAGTTTGGTGTGTCTTACCCACTTTATCATCATTTTTCTTCATAGAAGTAAAGACTGATTTCTACATCTAAAAATGTTCCAGCTGCTGAAGAAATTTCAGTGCAATTTCAAAATGCACTTAAAAAGTACATGATACTATGTGTACCATAGCAAATCTAGTTTAAAATAGCCAGTCTGTGTGTGGAAATAAAAGAAAACAGGGTATAAAAAAACATGGCAAGCAGAATATTACAAAAAAATTAAAGGAAGACTCACCAGAAGTAATTTTAAAAAATATTTTCAAAATGCGATTAACAAGTTGTCATCCTAATGCACTTAATTGTAATATGAGCTCATTGAATTCTTGCCTTATTAATTTGGCTTTATGTTTTGTAGGGTGCTTAGGACAGCAGCTTTAGCATTTTACGTAACATTTACAGCAGCACATTAAATCATAATCTGGGGAGCGCTTCCAAATGAAACCTTGAATCCTCCAAAATTAAGCTTTGCCAGCAGCTTTCCCACCTTTAAGCTCACTGTTCAAATGTCTACTTTGACACTGTTTTAGCACACGCTGCCTAATGCATATTTGTTCAGCTGAGGTTCAGAAGATAAACAATATTGTTTTCCTTTCTAAAAACAAATTGAATTATCTGTGCCTTGAAGAAAGCATTTTTAACAAACATATATCTTTCCAAGCTCCTCTCCCACTTATTCAACACATGCCATCACTGTTCTAAGATAAATCTAAATCAACAAAAAATGAAAAATAGCACAAAACCAGTGTTGTTCCATTGTGCTCTGTGTTATTTATTTTCATATTGTATTTTATGTTATTTATTTTCGTTATAATTGTTTGTTCTGACTCCCCTGTTCTCCTAAGAAATGTTATGCTCCAAGGTTTGTCCTTGTCCCTCTTCCCTGTCAATCTTCCCATATTCCTCCCAGTCCCCTCCTACAGGCCCTGCCTGGCATTCGATTGTTCGTCCCATCTTCTAGAGAGGGAGTAAGGACATTGAGTGATAGGGCAGGAGCTGAGGAGGTTCCTCCCTTTATGTTCTCATTGGTTTCTTTGAATGTCCCTTCAACCCTGTTCCGCTCCCACCTTGTCCCTCACTGGATGTTAGGTTGTCTCCTCCCTTAGTCCCTCCTCTGTATTTAATCCCGGAGTTCATCACCCTGGGCGGCTCAGCTGGAGAGACTCCCTGAGGTTCAGATGTCCCCCAGGTGGGACTGAATAAACACCTTGGACCCTTCCCTCCAACTGAGTTTTGAGTCCTTCCTCCGTCTTTGGCGAGGTCTCTCCCATGATAAGGGGAAAACCCCCTTAGCCGCTCCTCTAGTCCCCAAAATCCAGAGGAGTGTTCCCGGACTGATCACAGTGTCAGAGCTAGCCTGGGTGGAAGGAGCGCTGCTCCAAGAAGTACACAGTGACACAGTTTAAACTGTGTCATGCTCTGCCTGTGTCCATTTAACCAGTCTCAGTTTTGTCTTTTAAATTGTTATTAAGTCCATTGCTACTAAGAGAGCTGCCCTGAAAATCAGTGGCACAATGAGCAGAAAGACCTTCCAAAAATTTGGAAAAGTCAAAAAATGTGGAAAAGCATGGAAAAGCATGATGGCGTATGGAAATATGTTTCTTACATATAACTTGAAGCCACCTGTATTACCCTCCAACAATGTACAGAATTCAGAATGGCAGCTGAAATGGGTGAAGAAGAAAATGATGAATTACTGGTCATAACCCTACTCGTACTGAATAATCTGAAAAACCACAAGTGTCTTTGTATATTAATCAACTCCCATCAGATAGTTAAGGAAAAAACAACAAAAACTATTATTTGAGACAAAATATCAAACCACTACTTCTCTTCAGAAATATTATAAAAAAAAATATTCTTATGTTTTTAGAAAATAAAATTAACCCCAAGTTTTATACCTTTACTATTTTAAATTAAATTTAAAAGCCTAATTGTGCTGTAGCTGCACATTTTCTAGACTATTGCCAAATATTGGAAAGTGGTGATGCATATGTTACTGTTTGTGGGCTTACACAGGGAGTTTGGGTAGTTAGTGTTGACAACCCTTGAGCTCAATTTCAGCATGGTATTTCAAAACTCCCAAGACTTACTTTTCCAATTAAGGATTACAGAAACAGGCCTGGCGAGCCTAGAGGGTTTTGAATTGTGCTTCTCGAATATTAAGCAAACATTGGTATCTCCAGGCTCACAAAGCTCTGAGGAAACTTTGTCTATGAAATTATAGAAATGAAATATTATGTGGTATATGTCAGAGATAATTTCATAACAAACAGCATACGAGAAAACAGCAACTACACCCCAATGCTTTAATTGACACAGCTACTAATAATATTTTAAAAAATTATTTCTTAGCAGGGCAAAATACAATGCACAAAAATAAGATATTTTCACACAGCTTTTTGCCAAAAAATACCCATGAACCCTTTCATCTGCAAGCCAAAAATCCTCAGCATGCCACCAGTCAATTAGATGTGTATTTATCCTTAAGTTTTTAATTTATGTTACTTGGGATGCAACTCAGTTTTCCTAATTAGAATTTATAATGAAAGAATTTTCAAAAAAAAAAAACCAAAACCCACAAACTTATATGAAGTACATTGTAAGCTAATATAACATTTAATTTTAGGTTGACTCTTCAAGGGGCAGAATACAGTTTTTCATACTAGAATGTCCCTTTTAGGCCTACAAAAACAGATCCTGAGCATGAGCCTGGGTTCCACTAATGATCGTATTTTATTGTATCAAAGAATGAATTTAAAGAAGTAACAATTTCAAGTTTACTAAAGTAAGGACAGTGAAGCAAGTGTGAGAATAAACGACTTAATTTTGTGCCACTGGCTGTTACAAGCATTTTAATATGTGCATATAGAAACAGAAGTTGTAAACTTCATTTCTTAAGAAAATGTTGAGTGTGCTACTGAAAGATGAGGGGGTTTTTACACCAGTGTTTCAAGATCAGTCTGTATCAATGGATATATGATAAAGCTCCTCAGGAGGCTATTCACAGAGTCTGTTTGACTGATATTTTAAAAATCACCTTAAGCGCAACTCCATTAACACTAGAACAGGCAGCTAATTCAGCTAACCCGAGTAGGTATTAAAATAAAATACTAATAACCCCCAAGGAATGTATATAATCTTATCTGAAAAACAACCTAACCCGAGTAGGTATTAAAATAAAATACTAATAACCCTCAAGGAATGTATATAATCTTACCTGAAAAACAACCTTGTAGACTTGGTCAGAGTCAAAGCTACACTGCCAAAATGTGGATAGATAAAAAGAATCCAAATCAGCTATTAAAATCAGCTCCAGAAATCCAGTGAACATACATTACACTTGGGTGGGCTGCATACTTCATGTTCAGGGACAGGAATCCTCCTCCATCTACCTACCTTAGAGCTGTCTTCTCTTTAGAAGGTTATTTGTAAAGGTATAGATTAAGAGATTAAATGGTAAATTTCTTTCTTTCTCTCCTCGTTTTCCCACCAATAAATGACCAAGTTCCCCATAGAATGATTTCTTGCAGAACTTGGACTTTGCCATTCCTTGAATAAATATTCTGAATGGATCAAAACAGAGACTTTGCCATTTATATCATATGAGGAATCACCCCCCAACTGGGATGGCTCTCTTTTTTGTTTTTTTCTCCTGCTTTTATGTCTTTATTTGTATGCATCTCATTACTCAAATGAGCCCAGTTTCAGTCTGAGTTGTAGAACCCAGAAGTTAACATAACTGCACCTTCCTACTCCACTCCTACCTTTGAATTACACCATTGAGCATGTTCAGAAACATCCTCCCCTATAACAGTACTCTTTCATTTTTGGATGTTTGGAGTACTCTTTCATTTTTGGATGTGTTGTTTTCAAAAAAGAGTCCATAAAATGTTTTTAAGCTCCAAGACTACTGATACAATTGTAAACCAGTTATAGACAAAAAGGAAACTCACTGCTAAACTGGAAATCAGCCTTTAATGATAAAATCACAGGTTGGAGAAAAGGCAGCAGAGCTGGTCATGAAGGTGTCATTTCCAGATAAAACCTCTAAAATGACTTTTCAATGGCAAGGATTCAGACAGAATAAAGGAGTGACTTTATTGGTATAGCAAAGTGAACTACTCAAAGTTAAAACCTGTTGCTGTAGACTGTGCTATTATGAACTTGCCAAGAGATGGTTTACTACAGCAGAAACTCTTCAGCACAGGGGCCACAAGCTTTAAATTACATGTCTGAAATCTGTTTTGGCATTTACAATGGAATCACATTTACAATAGAATCACAAACTATCATCTGAAAATGACAAAACCACTTTCTATGGTTGATCTTATTTTTACAGAGATGGTAAGGGTACCACCAAACTATAAAAAAGTGGTAAGTTTACAGGATAGTTAGAAGTGTGGTTTATCACACTTAGAGACTTCTCTGGATGAGATTTGTAGAAGAGCAGTTGCAGTTCTAAAGGCCTTGGTATATGTCCCTTAGACATGTATGACAGCAGCTTCATCAGATACAGCTGTGATTTCTCCACAGGAATGATTTTCCTACTTTTAAAATATATAGATACAGATATAGATATCTATACATATCTATACATATACACATATATTTGAGGTTACAAGGTCTCAGAATACAAATTAAAATTTTTTTCCAGATACTTGTGCATCTACATTCTCGTTATTATCACTACTGGTTTGATAACAAATGTTAACACACTTAGGTAGAAAAGGCAATCCCATGGGAATTACCTATTTTATGAAAAATTTATAGGCATTTGAATTGAGAAACTCCATCTCATTCCTGTAATTTAGTGTTGCTTACTGTGAAACTTTGAATTGTTCTCTTTCCCTATTATTTAAAAAACTGTTTCAAGAATTGTCAGAGAGTAGAAGCATTCCCGTGTTAATTATTTCTTGTTGGCTAACTTGACTGGAAGCATAATAATACTGTTTCTGTTGTAACAGAAATCTTTTAAAAAAGAGACTCAATTTTCCTTACAAGGGCACAAAGTTTCACTTGACTGTTCATGGTATCAGCTGACACTTATTTGAAGAGTTTAACCTTATCTTTTGACTCCTACCACAAGATCTCAAACGGCTGATGATTGCTTCAGCAATTCTTAAAACTTTAAATGTTATGGGAGAGTCATAATTGTTTTTACTAATTTTCCCCAAAGCCACACTTACCTCACCCCTCTGCTGAACTCATCCTGAGTTCTGATCAATCAAACCACCACACATAAGGGTCTGAGGCTTTCAATGTTCCATTTTGAAGCCACTGCTGTGCAACCGGCAAATGGAACACAGACTGTGTTATAGTCTGATCTTCATGAACAACAATGTTGGAGTCCAGGGCATTCCTTTGGCTGCCCTGGAAGGTCAGAGACCTGGACAGAGGGTCTGGGACCTCAGCCCAGAGCCCAGAGGGACATTGGCTTTGATCTCAGTCCATGGGAAAGGCTTCCTGCACTGCGGGAAGGATTGCAAGCCACAAGAGTGTGAAAGATAGTAGTTTAGCTTATCACAGGGTGAAAAAACAGTAGGTTTGGGTTTTTAGTATGGAAGTGAATGGGAGCAAGATGGAGGATTTCGGTCATTGTCTCCTGCTTCTTCTTTCTTCTTCTCTCACTCCATTTTCTGCAGTGACGGTAGCACAAAGTAATTTAAGGAGATTGGCTCAAAGTAGGGATGACCTGTTTAGTATAAGTGATAGGTATTGGCAAATAATGATAAATAAAGAACACATAGCAATTAGTATAAAAGATAGTGACAGCCCAGTCTGGGAGGAGTTGAGGAGTCACCAGATGTCTGAGCAGCTGCACAGACCTTTGTTGGGCACTGAGAAAATTTTAAGATAAGAAACAATAAACAAAGCGTGCAACCTTGAAAAATCAGAACCTGAAGACTTTGTCTCTTTCTTGCGTCTGGCTCAGAGCTTTGCAGAAGGCAAAAAGACTCTAAAACCACCTGAATCTCGGAACAAAAACCAAGACAAGAAGTCTTCCAGTTTGGATAAAATAGAATGGAACTGTAACAACAAAACAATAGGGATGTGTACCCCACATTCAATGCTTTCAAGAAATTTAGTTTAATGCTTGAGTAGGGCATTAAACAGGATCTGTAGAGATGTGGTTCCTATCCAAGACATATATGTCTATATGAATAAAACCATTTAGTCAGATTAACAGCTACATTTTAGGAAATAGAATTTACTCTATGACACTGAAGATCTCCAAATTCATAACATGGTTATGAAAACTTTAGGCTCATAAAGAATATAAAACTTTTCATTGTCTAATCCCTAGCCTGAATAAAATATCTTTATGTGGGAGCTGACAGTGGTCAGAAAATAGATTTTTAGGCTCCAGGCCGTATCTTGAAGCCTGTGGGAAAAGCCAAGTACATAATTCTGCCACTCTGGCTTGGGAAATTGTAAGGAGGAACCCATAACAATCCTTGTAGATATCTTCTTCCTGACACCTGGTGTTTTTCCAGCTTGTTTACTGGTGAAGATGTTTACAAGGAAGTGTTGTTCTAAGTGACCAATAATATTCATTGTACCAAAACACTGTATAAAAGAGCTTGTCTTTCAATAAACCTTTGCTATAATGCCCTCCAAAGAAACCAGAGTTCTATGTATTGTTATTTGAGCTGTCCCAAATCTTAACAATATCCTTAATGTTTCCTCTCCATAGGCTATTTGCAAAAAATATTTCCTCTGCATCACAGCATGACTAGAGAATCAGGCACATCCCTTCAAAAATGGTATATGATTGGTGGAAGTGGCACTCACTAGAAACAAGGAGGGGAAAATATTAGATTAAAAAAGATTAAAGATTTAAACTGTCATTTATGACTGTCTTTTATTGAAGACTTTTTGCTGAGTCCTGAGAACAATATCATTAGCCACCTATTTTCAAGTGACAATTTCAGGCAGTTGATCCTGAGCTGCTAGGGTTGTCAAGAAAGACAACTGGATTTGAAACATAACCCAATATTCAATGCTTCTTATCAGGTGCCTAAAGGCTCATTTGCTGAGGTCAGTGTCAGTAAGCAAGTTCATGTACTGGTCTCAAATTTAGCTTTCTTCCTGAAAACCTTGGAGGGCTGGGGGTAGTGGAGGCAAAACACGATTTCAGGACAGAATCTAAATAAGATGTGCATGATGCAACCACACAATTCATTTTGGTGATTTGTTTATGCACTCCTTCTAGTTAGAAGGCCTACATTTATGTCAAGAAAGGTAAAGAGAGGTCAGGCTGTGCTTAAGCAGAAATTTGTGCATGAAGGTTTATACATTTTGTTGTTATTTCAGGGGTAATTCTTTGAGGATTAACAGCACTATTCCCAGCATGTTGAGGGTCAGGGACTAATTGCTGAAAAATAAGCGGACTCCCAAGCTCTGCTTTTTGCATCAGGTATCATCAGACAGTTAACCAGCAGGTTTTGATTCAGCCAAGAGATATAAATTCAGTTTGCATCAATCTTTGAGTTCATCAAGCCTATAGAACCTGCAAAACCTTCAGCTTCTGCACACCCAAGCAAGACTTCCTCTTCCATTGAAAACTCAGAAAAAGCGCAGTGAATTAAGCTGACTGAAGACAAATATAGTGAATGGCAAACAGTTATTTTGACTATTTCCTTGTTTCCAGATGTGCACCACCATTAAGCCCACCCTGACAATTCTTCCCCTGTTAGGAAATGCAGAAATTATCATTCTAAAATACTAACAACATCTAATGAATCCTGTTAATTCTACCAAATTTGTATATGTATGATTTTTAAACTGACAAAAACCTCAAATCAAAGGCTAGTTAAACATCTTAATCATAAAATTGCAGCTGATGGAGCTATATGTGATCAGAATTCCAAGATTATCAGGAAGCTCAAACTCAGATTTAAATTTCAAGCCAATGTGTACGAGGAGCTCATAACTGAAGACAAAAAAACTAGCAAATCTTGTTTGACTACTCAGTAATGCAAAGAATATATGATCAAATACTCATTACACTGTCATAAGTGGTATACTGTGCTATTGTGTTTTGTTCTTAAAAGCTTTAACACAGGGTTCTTAAGCAACTGCTGGTTTATTTTGAAAATAGCAACAGAATTTTTTAGGGGTTCAAGAGCCGCTCATCATCAACTGTGCCTGTGAAAACTTTGTTTATGAGAAAATCTGACATGCAAACCTGCTGACAAATTGCATCTGTCAGGCAATCAAAAATTTTTCAGCAATATGACAGGAAAAAATACATGATAAATTTCAAAATATTTTGTTGATTACAGGAATGTGGGGGTAACTTGTAAAAATTCTATTGTTAACTAATGCAGGGTGGGTGGATGCAAGTGCTGTGCATTGAAGGAGACAGAAGCCTCACTTGCTGTGAAGTACAGTACTCCAAGTTTTTCGTCCCATTTCCAACACTGGCCATTCCCAATTTTTTTTTTTTTGCATGCATGCATGCATGCACAGAGCACTAAATTCCTCAAAGATGAATATGCTAAAAATTTACAGAACATAGACAGTATTGATCAGAAAAGTATAGAAACTTAGGAGAGGAAATGGCATAAACAATGTTGCAGGTTAATAATGGTAGTCTTTGACCAACAGTGCTATTCTATGGTAAATATTTAACCAAATTTAATTTTCCCATTGAAAACATAATAGCAACATTCACCTCCTAGCTTACATTATTGGCTCAGAAAATCCTTAATGAAGGTAAGGGTCCAAGTGTGCACCTTCAACTAGGAAATGTTCCTTTTTTGAACACTCTGAAATATGCAACTTGATTTAAGACTATGAAGCTGTATTTAATTTTAAATATATGATGGCAAGAAATCCGGCATCTGGAATCTCATCTTCTTTCACAGAGTCTCAAGTCCCAGTTAGCCAAGGACTTAGTGAATTGAAACAATCAGATTAAGGTAAGTCTGTTCTTAACTAAAACTTTGAAATCTGTTCTTATTCTGGTAATTCATGAGGTGGCAGGCTTTCTGCATTTCTGCATTTCTGCATTTCTGCATTTCTGCATGAACAGATGCTTTGCCATTGTGATTAATAACCTTCTGAAATGCTATATTTGAAGTAAGTTGTAGAGTTGGCATACTGAATTCTTTAGCATTAACCCTGATGCTTGGGGTAAATTTCCAAATGATATTGTGACTATGTTTACATTCCTCCTGAAATTTCGTGGGAAAATGTTTTTGTCATCCAAATTATTTTTTAAAAAAATAATTAATGTCCCTTTGCTTCAGACATTATAACCTTGTCTCAGCTACTTTATTCCTGCATTTGAAACAAAAGAGAAATAGGAAGCCCAAAATAAGTCCATTATATAAAGACCAGATGGACCCTGAGAAAGCAGAGAATTTTTGAGCAATATTATGAGTCCTCTGGAAATCTTGCTTTCTGAAGCCATTAATAAATGACACGAGGGTATTTTGCAGTTAGGGAAGCTTCCCAAACTGAGGTGTTTTTTGGTGTTTTTTTTTTTTTTTTTTTTTTTTTTTTTTTTTTTTTTTTTTTTCCCTACTTTCTTCACATCTTTATATATCTGCAGAGTGACATAAGCAGCTTTTTAAAATAAAAAAGCTAAATTTAACATTTCCCTCATGCAGGCAACACTGCCACATTGGAGAGCTTCTGTAGCACATATTCTGCCAGACTACTCTGTGAGGTAGTGTGATGTGCAGCAACTGAACATCAAATGTGTTACATCTATCATTTGCCTTGTCTAACTGTGAGCAAGTAATGATCATGACCCATCTGCATAAGTGGGCAAAAATAGTACCCTTTGTTTTCCATATTGATCATTCAAAATAGACAGGCTTACTCAGATTTTTAATTTTTTTTTTTTTTTTAATTTAAAAATGTACATGTTTTAATACAGTCTAATAGGAGAAGCAGAAAATAACTTAGCTTGGTAGGAAACCTTATATTTTCTCAAAGACAGAAGTTTGTGGGAACAAAAATAAGCCAATGCATAATCTGCATAAAGTCCATCACACTCACCGGAGAAAGAAATGTGATGCTTCTTTCTTCATTTTGTAAGTAGAAAACATCCTGTGTCTCCTAGAAATTAACTGTAAAGAATGAGAGTAGCAATTTCTTCCCACTGCCCTACTATAAAAGGAAGTGTTCCAGGAGAGGTATTTGTGGTCTTATGAGAGATCAAAATTATTTTAGTCTTTTATTAAGAAAAAAGCCAGATGATACATACATTTAGTCAAGAGTTCTTTAATAAAGAACAGAAAATATATACTAACATCAGTAAATGACCTGTCTGAACTTGAAATGTCTAGCAGTTAGAGGGTTTAAAAATGCCAATATATAGATTTTTAACAGTCCTTTAGGTACTAAACTCCTTTTCTTATTCTAAAATAACCTTAGTTAGTTTGTTAAATAATTTTTGGATTATAGTCATGGATATTGATTTGGTATATAAAATTTTGCTTGTATTAGATCCTGAATCACCTGCTTTAAGTAACATAGTAAAATGGCCAATATTAAAAATATTGCAAAAAAAATTTGAATTAATTACTCCATAATTCTCAATATTTGCAGTTACAAGATTCAAGAATGCCATCAACATATATATATATATATGGAAGAAGGTACTACAAATCTACAGTGAAGAACTATAAATTTTATACAAGAGGAAAGGATTACAGTTTCTTTTAAATATATCTGCTTCTAAAAGGGAGCAAACAAGTAACTAGAAGATTATCAGGGTTAACTAAATTTAAGGGTACTATCAATACTTTGATAATTTTAATATTCCACAAATATTTTGATTTGCCATATCAAGAAATGAAAACAAAGCAAAATGGATCAATTAACCATAGCATTTAGGGTACCTGAAATGGATTAAGAAATTTTATACATGTAACTTTAAAAATATTACTATTTGTCTTAATAGGTAAGAAAAATACATTTTGATGGCTCATATGACTAGTAAAATGACCTTTTTTAAATAAATAAACTTATTTAGTGACTACTAAATTACATTAGCAGCAAAGACAGTGTTGTTTAACTTCAGCTAAGACCCAGAATTAAAATGCTAACTAATAGAAAAGACTGAAAGCCTTTTCTCCTTCATCCTGTGGCTTTGGATTTGATTGCCAGCTATGAAAAATTTGGACCAGGATTCTTTTTGAATTCTCCCAAATATTTCTTGACTAAACGTCAAGAATGAGGGTAGAAGGAGCCCTTTGGGGTCTGGGGCAGGGGGTGTTTGGTTGCTGTGGTTTTTTTGTTTGTTTGTTTGTTTTTCTCTTGGGGGTCATTGGTTTGGGTTTTTCTTTTTTTGTTGTTGGTTTGGTTTGGGTTCGGTGGTTTTGTTGTTGTGGTTGGTTTTTTTTTTTTTTTTCATTCTGAATAATGCAAGTTTGAACTTCCTTTTTGACACAAGAAACCAGAAAGCTAATTAAGTCTGCAGGCAGACTTAATTCCTAGAGTTGAATCCTAACTCTCAAGTGCAAGTCATGACTTGAATTGCTGTTATCTGTGAATTATCACCGTGGTATAATTCTAAAGAGCAGATAATAGAACGGAACTGAATAGTCAGAAGAACTGCTCTTTAGGTAACAGCTTCCCAAGTAAGCTAAAAGAAAGTTACTAGCAGGTTTTTCAACAAAATATCCCTAAATTTCAGTTTGTCTTTCAGCTTGCAAATTGTCTTTCCAAGACTATGAGAGTGAACAAACTGGTAGACAGCAGATTCATATAGGGTTCATATTAACACTGAAAGAAGGATCTTTCAAGGAGGAGCTGAGCCTACTTACAAAATTGAAAACTATTTAGAAAAACAGAAATGAATATACAATAAAAAAAAATTATTTTCCAATGGAAAGCACAAACCACTCAAAATAGTTGAAACTCTCCTCTCAGAAAACATTAATTCTGGAAAAATTGACATTAACTGGCCTGCAATGGCTGATGCTAAACCAAGCATGGAAGAGCAGAGATTTGCCTGTCTCACTTGGTGTGAAAAATTTGAAACTAGACTTTGGTCAAACAACCCAGAGTTCACTGGTTTATTCTCAGAGTTCTTCAAGTATAACTATGTCAATCAAAATACTGTAAAAATACAAATGCTTTTTCTTTGCTGTTTATAGATGATTTATTGAACATCTTGGAAATCATTCCTATGAAAACTTCTGATTTTAGGTTTTTTATTCCCTAAACCAAACTCATTTACTTACATGACTTCATGGACAAAAATTAAGGGAAAAAAAAGAAAATACTTTTTTAAAGTAGAACTACATTTGCAAGACTTTTTATTGACATTATGGATATGAACAAATATAGGTATCTAATCTTTATAATCAATTAATATCTAGGAAGTATTTAACAAGAATATATTAAGAAAATTTAATTAGATAATGATTGCCTGACTTCTTGTGATGTTAATTTATAATGTGATGAAAATATTCTTTAAATCATCCATATTGTCTTATATTTTAAATGCTGCGTGACCAAATTTACATTCCCAAAACCAAAGATTTCATTTTCTTGAAACATGTTTGACCCCACAAATACAGAAAAAAAGAGAAAACACAGTAAAAGAAATCTTCAGGGATTTTAACATTATCTGAATTTTGTGCTAGTTTGTGACATGCAATAATATTAACTTAATTCTGGTTTTTATAAAATACTCAGAGTTAGTCAGTGTTCTACTACACTCTCACAGTGAGAAATTGTGATGCAGAATCACAAGAACATTCCTTTTCAGATACATCAAGAAAAATTAACACCACCTTCTGGTCGAGTCAGTGCAGTCACTGAGACCCACTGCAAAATAATTCTGCTTTAGTATTTTCTCTAAATGTCTATCATATTTATTTTATAGTCTCTCTTATAAGTCAATAGACAAAAATTCCAACCTTCTTCCTAGCCAAAAAAGACAGAAGCATTTACTTATGTCATGACTATCAATTGCTACACAAAGGCAATATATATGGATTATAATTGTGAACAACCTCACTTCTTTTGCTTAAATCCTTCCTTAAAATTTTCACATGCAATAATATCTAAATCAAAGTTCCCCTTAATAGGTCACTGTTGTCCTTCTTATCTAGTATGCTTGGCAGCTTCTATAATTTCTTTCATTGATGTGTTTGCAAGCTTGTAGACATTGCCATTTTACTTGCATGTAGACACTGTACAATAAAGGTGAAGTTCGTGACTGACAGTCATAAATAAGTATCAAATTTGTATCTTCATAAAAATGATATGCAGACATTTTTCATTATTATTAATTTATACTTAGTATATTTATGACCTTTATCAACCACCTAAAATATTAAATATACCTTTATCATTTGAATTTAATAACTTGAGAACAAACTAATGCTTTGCAAATTTCTTGTGAAGAAATTTTTATGGGACATTCTTAATGACTTCTCTAGATCATTTGCCTGTGCATGAAAACTGGCCAGAAGTTAAGGAATATGGTTTAAAATGATTGTAAAGGATCACAGTATTTGGTTTAGTGCCTTAGATAATATTTATTTTTCACTTTGAAAATTGCAAGTTATTGATGAGTCAAAATATCCAGGTACAATATTTGGCTAATGCAATATAACAAATCATACTTTTATATGCATTGTTGGGCATTTTCTAGATGATTATAAATAACAGGGGTGTAATCTGATATTAATATGTATGAAGTAATCAAAAAACTTCATTGGCATGTTAATGATTTAAAGAATTGTTTGTCGAGTCTGATCAATATATGCAGGAATGTTCCTGTTACTTAGGCTGCTTCCTTTTGTTATATCAAGAATTGTAATTTTAATTGAGAAAAACATGATAGAAGATGATTGATTGTCTCCTTTAGTCATGGAGATCAATTATTGTGGAATGTGAACATAAGAAAATGAAAACATTGTTATATAAACTGTCCCTTGAGTCTTTGCTCATTTTGGTGTACTGTTTTCAGACTGTGGCATAGGCTAATACAAAATGGCATATTAAATAAGGCATTCTGCTGAAGTAAAATTAGTTTCCTCACCAATGAAACCTGTCTTTCAATAAGTCTGAGTACTGTCCTGCCTTTTGCATATAAAATGTGTGGTTTAATCTGTGCCAAAAGCAGTGTAATCCAAAGTTCACATATCTGTTATCATTATATTACATTTGTAATGAGAGAACATAACGAAAGATGAAAAACTTTACTTAACCCATAATAGAAAAGCTGCTCACAACCAACACAAATTAAAAAGTAATACATTTAATCTTAGACAGCTGGTAGAAATAATTATATTTTCACTTAATTGTCAGTAATTTTTGAATGAAGCCAAATTTTCTGGTGGTGGTTTTTTTTTTTTTTTTTGTTTTTTTTTTGTTTTTTGTTTTTTTTTTTGTTTTTTTTTTTTTGTTTTTTTTTTTTTTTTTTTTTTGTTTTTTTTGTAACTCAAGAAGAATCAAACTGCTGTGTTAGAGCCATCATACAAATGGTCAAAATGAAGAAATGAAAAATTATTTTTGTGTGTTCTCCCTTACAAACAGTGAATGATACAAGTTTGTGCTGCCAATCTCTGTCCAATAGATTCAAATAGTGGTCTGTAATATGACACAAGCATTCTAAATTCAGAGAGGCTTTAAGTGGTTGAATTTCTAATAAGACAGCACAATTTTTAAAAATAGTCTCTCTCAATTTGAATGCTTCCTGGGCTTAAATGTCGACGCTTCTTCCAAGTGCTGCTGTTGAAATCCATTGGATTTCCTTTAATGAGGTTGATTTAGAAACAATGTTAAAGAAGCTGGGGGAAAAAAAAATCAGATAAATCTAGCAGTCCACCTTTTATGTCTTTCGTTGATTCACTGCATCTCTATTTGCTTGGAGACAGAAGACTTTATTCTAGATACTGCTATCACCTGGTGTTTGCTAAATTGCTGTGAAATTGTTGCAACAGCTGTTTGTTACTGGTGAAATATTAGCTTCACATTGCTGCAATAAACTGATCATTGCCAATTAAATGCCCATTAATTGTGTAAGCAAGGAATGCTGCCAAATGTGTACATTAGAAGAAAAAATATCCGTTGCTCTTAATTTTTGACTTATAACCCTCCACTTTCATGTGGACTATAACATTAAAATGTTAATTTCTTGAATATTCCACAAATTTGAGTTTCAAAATAAATAAAATTCAGTCTTCTTTGGTGGTGAGACCTTGGAATATGTGTAGAAGTATACTAATAATTATTATTAGCACACATAAATAAACAAGAATCTTTTATTTAAACAAAAATATATGTATCTGTATATATATATATATATGAATTATACTATAGAGTTTTCTATTAAATTTATTCCCAATACTTACTGTTAAATTTAAAGTTCCCAAAACAATTAATTTACTTGTAGTGAAAAATAGGATTTTCAAGGAAAGCCCAAACACATCTCCCCACCCTCCCTTAACGAGACATAGACTCTGTACAATACCAGAAATTATGGAAGAAATTTCTGATGGAAATTTCTGTTAGTAATGGCTTGTAAACATTGCCCTAATCATCTGAATTATAAAAGGAGCTTTGAACTAAGGCTGTCAGTATGCTGCAGGACCATGTTCTAACAATGAAAGCATGAGAAAACACAGCTGGAATCCCAAATACATAATTTTCTTAATTAGAGTTCACAAATCATAGAATCACAGAACCCTAAAACCCTTGTGTTAGAAGAGATCTTTAAAATCCATCTTGCTTAACTCTCCTGCTATGGACAGGGACACCTAGCTCATGTTGTTCAAGGCAGTGTCCAGCCTGTTCCTGAAGAAAAACAATTCACAAACTCTCTAGGAAACCTAACCCTGTCTCTTACTATCCTCACCATAAAGATTTTTTTACTTATATCTCATCTAAGTCATATACGTAGACTAATATGAAATTATTTGGGTTGTAAGGAACCTTAAAGAAAATGTACAAGATGACCTTCCTGTCACAGGCAGAGACAACTTCCCCAAAACTAGATTGCTCAGAGCTCCTCAGCCTGGCCTTGGACACTTGGACACTTTCAGGTGTTGACAGCTTTGCTGGGCAGCCTGTGCCTGTGCCTCACTACCTTCACAGTAACGAATTTCTTCCTACTACCCAATCTAAATCTTTCCTCTTTTAGTTTAAAACTGTTACTCCTTTTCATGTCAAGACAGCGGTAAGATATCTTTCTTATAACCTCTCTTTATATATTTAAAAGCTGGGTCTCTTGGACCCCTCTCTTTTTTAGGCTGAAAAACTCAAGCTCTCTCTGACTATAGCAGACATGCTCCATCCTGCTGAGCTTCTGTATGGCTCTCCTCTGGACCTCCTACAACAGATTCCTATCTTGTGTTGCAGATACCAGATACCTTGTGTTGCTGGATGTAGCACGCCAGGTGGAATCTTGTGAGAGTGAAGTAGAGGGGCAGAATCCCCTCCCTCCACCTGCTGCCCACAGTTCTTTTGATGCTGCCCAGGACACAGTTGGCTTTCCATACTGATGACACACATTTCCAGGTCACATGAGGTTTTTCATCCATTGTACTCCCAAGTCCTTCTCCTTAAGGCCATCTGAACCTGGGTTCATGCTGGCTCACTCTTCAAGCCTGTCAAGGTCCCTCTAGTTGTCATCCCTTCCCTCAAGAGTATCATCTCTGTCACTCCTCTCTGCCTCATCTGTAAATAATTCTACAGAAAAAAATATTATCTTAATTCTTAGTCGTGCACATACCATAATAACCATAAATAATGCATTTAAATATGTACTTTATCACAGCACATAGTTGTCATATGAAAAAAAATTAAAACTAATAGATAAAATAGACAAGTTACTGACCTGATTAAAGCAGCCACAAAATTTCGCAGCTGTTTACCACTGAGTTAGTGGTCTGAGTTAGACTACATTATTTACATTTACCAAAATGTCCATTAAAAGGCTGGGATAGAGTAATCCTTAAGATCAAAAAAATTGCCTCAAAATGAAATTTCTCTGAAACGCTGAGCATAAAGGTAGCCACCATTTTGACCAATTATTAAATTCCTCCATCCAACTCTTGAGTATTACTTCATAATATTCACAGTCCCACATAGTATAATATCATGATTCGTAATACTCACATCAACAACATCAACAACAACATCAACAACTACAACACTGCTATTAGTACTACTAATATTCATAATATACAGTGCCCAGATATGAAATAGCATATAGCCAAATATTATGTGCAGTTTTTATAAAAGCAGTGAGGTAAATATGACAGCAAAGTATTTTCATTATGGTATTTCAGAGAAGTACTGTGACAACTAGAAAAGCCTTTAGAATTCCATAGGTGAGGTGAATTTATCCCATCTCCTCAGGCATAAAATTGCATCTTGTCTTTACTTACTGAAACATGAAGTGATACCATAGAGGAAGGTCAGAAAACAGTGATTTAAGCACTGACATGTCTCTCTGTAATTGTAAATAGAAAATGAGATGATTTTCTGTTGAAATAGTTCTGGAATCAGTTCTTACTCAAAATTTATTTGACACAATGGGACAAAACTGAAATTTTATTCACAAAAATTATCAAGTTGTGCTTTTCTTGCTAATTTTGAATTACAGTGATGTGTTCGCATTCATTAAACAGAATCAAGGACAAATTAACAGTTCATAATTAAGGGTTATTTACACTAAAGATGAAGTTTTAAAATGGCTCAATGAGCAGGCTTCAATGTTATATGAACTTAGCTTAAAAATAGAGCATAAACTTTATCCAGAATTTAATAGACTGACTGGAAAAAAAATTATTTTCCCTATTTAAAAATAACATATTTTCAGAGCTTTTTTTGCTTTCTTCTTCACCTCTTATTTTGTCTCATGTTTTTTAGGGGGTTGGTTGGCTGGTTGGTTGGTTAGTTGGTGGGTTAGTTGTTTTAAAGTTTTTTTTTAAACAGCAATTAGGACAGGAAGTTATTGATTGTGTTAATTAGAAGCTTAGACAAACTTACCATAATTATCACTTCTGGGGACTTTTTCCTAACAAGACATGACTCTTCTTCCTGCTGCAGAGTTCAGATATTCTTCCATACTGGCCAATAAAAAAGGCGGCAATGCCAGGTGGGGGTCAGTCTCTTCTCCCAGGCAACCAGCAACAGGAACAAGAGGACACAGTCTTAAGCTGCACCAGTGGCTGGATATTAGGAAAAATTTCTTCACAGAAGGAGTGATGGAGCATTGGAATGGGCTGTCCAGGGAGTTGGTGGAGTCACCGTCCCTGAAGTTGTTTAAGAAAAGATTGGATGTGGCACTCAGTGCCATGGTCTAGTTGACAAGGTGGTGTTGAATCACAGGTCAGACTCAATGATATCAAAGTGCTTTACGAACCTAGCTGATTGTGTGATCGCAACACGGAACGGCCGTGTAAAACTTTAGAGAAGACAAAGCATCTCCAAAAGCCAAGCAAGCCAGGGACAGGCACAGGAATCAGTCTGCCAATCCTCTTCTTGACAAGGACAAAGAAAGACCTAGCAAAAAAAAAAAAAAAAAAGTTTATATTTACTGTGAAATACCTTAAACAAAAATAAACAATGGAAATACAGTCTAATGAAAACTCTCAAACTATGTTGTGAGGGGTGTTTTTGTAGTTGTTTCTTTCTTTTTTTTTAAAACACTCTTTATGCTTATATGTTTATAATATATGCTCCGATAGACTCTGAAATGTGTCTTTCAAATTGCCTAAAATCTATGAAAACACATAATAGCAGAGATTGCGGGGGGCATATGTATAGACACATACATATATATGCTTACACACACAATATGCTCCCTATGTACTTGTGCTAGACGAATGCTAAAGGAACTAGAGACAAAAACTGACTAGATGGAATATTGTTTATTGCAACATATTGAACCCCACACTCCCATTGGAAGGTGTTCACAGGACACAGGCTGAGCTATGGAAAACATAAGGCAGTAGCATCTGGTTCCTTAAATATCTCCATGGGTCTCGGTTTCTCTTCCGAGATTCAGGTGGTTTTAGAATCTTTTTGCCTTCTGCAAAGCCCTGAGCTGGACGCAAGAAAGAGATGGAGTCTTTCAAGGTTGCGCGCTTTGTTTATTGTTTCTTATCTTACAATTTTCTCAGTGCCCAACTAAGGTCTGTGCAGCTGCTCGGGCATCTGACGACTCCCCCCGCACTGGGCTGTTGCTATCTTTTATACTAATTGTTACACGTTCTTTATTTATCATTATTTGCCAATACCTATCACTTATACTAAAAAGGTCATCCCTACTTTGACCCAATCTCTTGAAACTACTTTGTGCCACCATCACTGCAGAAAATGGAGCGAGGGAAGAAGAAAGAAGAAGCAAGAGACAGCGCCCAAAATCCTCCATCTTGCTCCCATCTACTTCATACTAAAACCCCCAAACCTACTGTTTTTCACCTTGTGATAAGCTAAACTACTATCTTTCACGCTCTTTTGGCCTGTAATTCATCCCGCAGTGCAGGAAGCCTTTCCCATGGACTGGGGTCAAAGCCAATGTCCCTCTGGGGTCTCTGCCAGGGTCCCAGACCCCCCTGTCCCGTCTCTGACCTTCCAGGGCAACCAAAAGAATGCCCTGGACTCCAACACATGGGCACTTGTAACAACATCTTTGAAGCTGTCTGTACATCTGTCACATATTTAGTCTGCTTATTGACTGCCCCAACTGAGCACCATTTTGATTCTTTCAGACATGGAGTAATCAGACAATAAATCTCAGGAAAATCCCATGCAATATCATTCACCTGTCTTCCAAAATTAATAAGAGGACAGGACTTCATCCCTACATAGTTTTTTTTTTTCTGTTTGTTTGTTTGTTTGTTGGTTGGTTGGTTTTTTTAAATTATTATTGTTATGCTGTGCATATAGGTTTTTTCTGGATTCCATGTAATATTGGTCAAGATGAAAATAACTATAAATCTCTTCTCTCAACTGCAAAAGTCATAGGAATTATTTTTTCTACAGATACAAATAATAAGATGCAACACTGTGGGTGTCCTAATGGACAAACTGCTGAAGAAGAAGATATTTTCCTTTTATTTTTCCCTTGTTATTTTACTATTTAAATATCTTCAGAAGATTAACTCTGATTTTTTAAAAAAGAAACGAAACAACTAGATATCAAATACAGAATAAGGAACAGTTACAATACATTGATATAAAAATGAACACTTTATGCTGATTTCACAGTAACAGTCTTAAAACAATCAATGATACATTTTTGTCTCATACATCCTTCCTTCCAGGTTTATGAAAAAGCAATTGGATTGGTGCAGTTGGAGTTCTACTTACCATCTACATGAGTCAGAATATTCAGGGTTTAGAACTAACTCAGGACTTAGTTATGTTATTGACAAACTAGTGAGTTTTACCAAAGCAGTAGGATACAGCAGGAGCTATTTTATCATAGAATTTCAGATTTTGGGCACAATTGAAAAGTCTTGGTGAAGAAAATGTAGCCAATTTTAAGTTAAGAAATCAGAGGAAAAGTGGTTGTCCCTTAATAATAGTAAAAGCTCCCTTCAACCAGAATTCCATTTGAGTTGGAAATTGATTTCTACAGAAATCAACTCAGAAAAAAATATCAGAGAAAGACAGTAGAGGGAAATAGAAAGATGTATTAAGAGAAATAAAGAAAAAAAATGTTGGGGAAAAAAGTTATTTTCTGTGCTAGGTTAATAGGAGCTAACAATATGGAGAGAGATAAAGTATTCTCATATTTGCATGCTGTAATAAGATAATCAGGTCCAGCACACTATATTTAAGAGAAAGACACTTCTCCAGGGCATTCTAAAAGTCACTTAACTTGAAAGACTGCAAGAACAACCTACTAAATAGGTGTTTAACCCCACTTCTACCCAGACATGTAAATTTCAAAACAATGGATTGGAAATATAAAGTAATTATCCTGTGATTAAATACTCACACTTTCTTAGTTTACACCTTTTTTTTTTTAAATTTTTTTTTAATATATATTACACTAAAAAGCCAACTACGTATATGCAAAATACATTAAAATTTCTTTACACACAAAATGCACAAAAATAATTCATAACTCACAATGAATGCTGCAATAATTACAAAGATTATAATATGAAAACCAAGGTTTTTCATCTGTTAATTTACACATACCAAAAAAGGTCTCGTGTCCTTTACTTACAGATTTTGTCTCAAATAAGGGGGATTGGAACTATTTTCATCTTAAGGAGATATGGACAGGAGGGTGTAATTTAGGATAATTCAGGTTGGAGGGAACTTGAGCGGCTTTTAAGTCCAACCCCTTTCTCAAAGCAAGATCACCTATGAGATGAAAACAGATCATTCAGAGCTTTGTCCAGTCAGTGAGTCATTGAAAACTGATATAGTCACGGACAAAGACCCTCTAACTAGTTAAAGTTAGAAAGTGGTATGTTTATTCACCGGCGGATGGCACGGGAGTCATCTCTGAAAGGCGTGGCCGCCCCGAACAAGGCTCTTTGCTCTCTATTTATTTTCCAAGATCTTACATACAATACATATGCATAACGCCAGCACCTCCCATCCCCGCTCTGTATTAAGATGAGGCTATTAGTCCTTCACGTGTGCACAGTTCTTCTCTTAAATTGGGTCGGTGGTCTCGAATTGGGTCAGTGGTCTCAAAGGATGAAGTCAGAAGAGTCTTCATCAGGTCTCTGTGACCCTCTGGCATGATCCAAGGTCCCCTGCTTCGTGATTGATTGACTCCAAGTCCAGGTGCTGGCCATTGTTCTTAGTGGTTTCAATCTGTTCTTATGACAGTTCACTTACTCCACTTTTTCTATAAACAAGCTCATAATATAACAGTTAGCTCTAGCTTGGCATCTAATAATCATTAACCTACCATTTACTAATCTAACTTACATTTTGATCAATATAAATTGCTTCTAACCCTTAGCTAAAATCTTAATTCTTTAAAGTCATGTCTCATCAGGACCAGAGAAATTCCAAGGATAGAGAGCTTACAGTCTCTCTGGAGAGTGTCTTCCAGTGCCTCACTGCCCTCAGACTGAGATTGTCTCTTTTCCTCCTTCCATGCACTGCTGTAAAAAGCTTCACTTGTTTTCTTTTTTGTTATACTTTCTTGTAGTTATTGAAAGGCTGCAGTTAGGTGGCCCCAAAGCTGTTTTCTTTTCCAGGTTCAACAAATTCCATTCCCTCAGCTTCGTCTCCCACAGCAAGTGATCCAGTACCTGATCATCCTAGTGGCCCTCTGATTAATATGTTGCTCATATGGCAGATCCCAAACTGATCTCAGTACCCCACCATGATCTAACAGGTCTGGGGTGAAGAGAGAAAACCCCTATCCTTGACTGACTTGTGCTCTCTTCAGCACAGCTTTCTTCAACAATGTGTTATTAGCTTCCTTTGCAGACAAAGGACAACCCTGGGTGTCTGACAAGGTCTCTAGAAAACCTTGCATTGCAGATACTCCACAAAAAATAATGTGCAGCCTGTAAAACTGGGGGCACTAGTAATGCAAAGCCATACCATATACATATGAAAAGCTATACATACTATCAAAGCAAAACCATCCAACTGATTTCACCAATGTGCAATCTCAGGATAACCAGGTGTTATGTGCTGTTCTCCATAAACTTTGGAACACTGACAACATTGCAAATTGGTTTAGGTCTGTGATCATATACAGGCAAAAGTATATTATATGTATGCATTGATGAATTTGCTCTTAATCCTTCATATATAATAACAAATTAAAGCATACGTGACATATTTACTTTCAGCTTTAATTAAAAATGAGATAACAATACAAATGCTCTGACACTGTTTTTGTATTTGAACCTTCTTGGTTTGAAAATAATTTAACAGTGACTTTTAATCTCCATTAACATCCCACCTTGAACACACTGCATCTTCTACAGTACTGAAAAGCAAAACCTCATAATAGACAGCTGTACTCTATGGTGTCACTTTGTATGTAAATAAATCTGACAGAATAAAGGAAGACAGAGAATGTGTAATTCATTTGTCCTTCAGGACCTCTACAGAGAAGACACAGCGCCTGTTATTGAGTTTTATTTAAATAATATGGAAAAAATTAATAGCTAGTGTCATGCTCAGCATAAAAGATAAATGTTGACTACACATACATGACGAGAACACGGCTGACCTGATACATCCAGGAGTTACAGCACAACCTGATACAGAGAAAGGAACCCCATTCAGAAAGTGGAGTAGCCGTGCAGTGCCCATGGTGAATGTTCTCAACTGATCCCAGCTCCCATTCAAAAGTTTGTTACTTCAGGTACTGTCACCCTGGAAGAAATTGCATTTGGAAATAAAGATACTTGGTCCTGAACCAAACCAATTGCTGATATGTATTTGTATTCAGACACAATATTTCCTTTTCCTGTCTCTTCCTCTTTTTTATTGTCTGTTTAGATTAGAAGTTCATAGCATCTACCCAGAGATATCATTTATTCCTTATGGAACAAGGAATAAATACCTTAAGGAAAAGTAACTTTCTGCTCCTGAAACAACTTTTTCTAGCAGATGTTCTGCAGTACTTCTGTGTCAACAGATGTAATTTTTCTATATCAAAAGTTAATTGGCTTGTATATGTTCCAAAGCTCACAATGCTAGGCATTAAAACAACAACAAACAAACAAACAAAAAAGCCACAAAAACAAAAAACTCCCACAAAAAACCAAAACAACAACAACAAAAATACGCAAAACCTCCCTCAACAAACTATATTCTCTTATATTTCCAGAAAACTAAACAATAGTTTCAGGGCAAATTCATCAAACCTACATGTGCACTTACACTTGATTCAGAAATGGAAGTATCCTATGAAGAAACACTGTAGAAGAGGAGGGGCGGCTCAGTTGTTC
Organism: Hirundo rustica; assembly: GCF_015227805.2. NCBI lineage: Eukaryota > Metazoa > Chordata > Aves > Passeriformes > Hirundinidae > Hirundo > Hirundo rustica. The sequence goes on along the minus strand of NC_053488.1, from coordinate 54,003,445 downwards.
CTCAAATAGCTAAAGGATTTATTTTGGAAGGAGAAAAATTGTTCACTAAAGCCCTTTGATGTATACATCTTACAAAGCAAGCAGCTCACACTCCTACATCTCGAAAAGCCTTTCCACTCTCTGCAGCTGTCTACTGCAAAATTTTGTAGGGAAAATCTGCCCACTGATTAAATATCTACAAAATCATGAAATGGTTAGTAGTGAAAATGTCTTCAGGAAGTCATCCATTCCAACTACTCTCTTCAAAGCTGAGTTAAAGCAGTTTACTCAGTACTGTGTCTTTCAGGTTTTTAATATATCTGAGCATAATTACTCCTAAATTTTTCTGAGCCAACTGTCCAACTTTTTAGTCATTCTACAGTACAAAACTATTTTCTTTGGTTTAAATGGAATTTTTTGTATTTCAGTGTGTGTGAAGTAAAGAATCAGAGGTTCAATTTCCAATTGTGCCAGACTCTCTCTGTAAATCAGTTTCTGAGACAGGCTTCTGTGAAATAGGAAAAGTAGTATCTAGTCATTCAGACTTGTGTCACAGGATATTTTTATTACATTTTAAAATACTTATTAAGCTCTGAAAACTTAGTTGAAATGAAGAGATTTAGGAAGACCAAAAAAAAAAAAAAAGAAGACATCTTTTGTTTCCAGGAAATGGCATTTCAAAGATGGTCTGAATAGAGATTCACAACACTTCTCTAGATAAACCAGAAAAAACTATTCTCCAAAAGACCCTAACTCCTTGCTCTCCAGTAGATATTTAACTGGATCATTCTGAGTTCTAATGCAAACACTTTCAGAAATAGAAAAAAAATGAGCAGATTTTTTGCTGCTTCACTCACTAACAAAAATATTTAGAATGAAAATTTTTGATGCTATGTCAATTGTGCAAATGACATATAAGTTTACTATGTTATCTAAAATATTATTACTATCTTAATTCTATTTTTAGAATACACACTCTAAAAATTTACATTTTTCAGATTCATCTGCATAGGGCAATGTGCTTACAAACGCAATTTGCATACATATGCATTAGAGTTCCACTAACTGTATTCACAGAGAAAGGTAACCTACCCTCCGCTGTTACTCTCTTGACTTTGAATTATCTGTATAATGGCATTGAGGCTATGCTATATGTCATTAGGTGTAGTAATTCAAGAACAGCTGCGATGGGTGAGTGTCACTCCCTCGTCACTTCCTGGCCTGTGGCTTGACTCTGGGTATGATTAACTCCCTACAAAAGTAGGTAAATCAAGAGATGCAACCCTGCAAATTTTTAATTCCTTCCTCAAGTTATATACCAACAGCATTGTAATAAAAGCATTAGTTATTGCTTTTTCCCATTTTGGCCAGCTCAGGTCTAAGTGACCTGCAATCTATCTGAGGTTGCACATCATGATAGAACAGTAAAGAAAAATTAACCTTCTTCATACAGAGAAAAAAATTATCAGCGCTACACTACACCCATTTAATTTTCAATTTGAATAAAAGCATTTTGGTCAGTTATGATGACACAGAAACTCGAGTCTAAAACTAAATTGAAACTTATACTTCTGGACTGCTGTAATGCATTAATTGTGTTTATATTTGTAATGTTCTTTTCTATCAGTCCCTACCCAGCAGTGCACATCCCCGTCACTGAGATGTAACCTAATCCTGTTTCCTCCCACTGATCACTGATTGGGTGGTGCCTCTGGGTCTCGCCTATGGGCCCCGCCCCCCTGGGGGGAAAAGCCATGGCAGGGGCGGGGCCAGCACTCTCTGGCATTGGCTCTCCATTGCGAAGGGTCTCCAAAGCTGAGCAGGACATAAGAATAAAAACAGAAATATCCCACCCAAAGTCAGAGAGTCAAGACACTTCTTTTACCTTTGGTGGCCGTCTAGTCTCATGGGGAAGGCTACACTGGACCATTTCCAAGTTTTTCACTTTAGCTTTCCAGAAATTCCAATTTATCAGTCAGTATACTTGCAGAGGAACCAGCTTTTGTTTGTGGGAACAGAAGAAACTGATCCATTGAGGGATTCAGGTAACATTAAAAAGATGCCTTGTATATGAAGTCTAGTGTGATGCAAACTATAGATTACTATTATAATTATAAGAAATTCTCTATTTTATGCACCAAATAATATTTTAATTAAAGTCCTTCTTCTGAACTAGATTTATATACCTCAAGTTACAAAGCTCTTGTGAATAGATTCAAGGTGAAATTATGACAGTTTAGTTGATGAAACAGTGAAATTTTGCTGTCATGCACATGGAAAAGCAACCTCTCCTGTGAAAAATGTTAAAATATGACATGAAACCACACAATGATTAGATATTTTTACAAAATGCGAAAAGGTTATTGTTCTTCCTTGTTTAGCTTCAGCTGCACAAGCAAAAAGTCTGACTGTTTATAAGCAGTTATATCATCTCTAGGAATTGTGTCATTGTCTGTAATTCCAGAATAGGCATAATATTGTTTCCATCCAAAATTCTGTTGCCTTTTCCCCAAGAGGTGATGTTTTATTATTCTGAGTAACCTGTTTAAAATCAATGGCCAAGTAAACTACTTCTCAAAGCAGGAAAAAAATTACAAGATTTGATGTTTGCTAGATATTATTGTTGCACATAAGAAGCTAGAAGGACAGCAAAGTTATGGAGACATTGTATAGGTTTTTTTGTAATCTTAGTACAAATCAAATTCACAACATGAATAGATCCTGCCTGTGCTATGTAATTACATTACAGGCATTTAATTGAAACTTAATAGAAATGAAACTTTGCCTAGCATAGACATGTTCTGGAACTCAGCGGGAGGGCACTAGATTATTAAAATTGTTCTTCATCTATCTAACACTTCAGGAAATAAATATGTTTTGTTTTAAAGTACTCTTTATCATATAAAACCAAATCATAACCACAAAACTAAGGTTTTTTTCCAGTTAAATACAACAATAAGTTGAAATTTACAAATATGACCCACTGGATTATAAAGGTGAGAGCAAAGGTGAGCATCTTTGACCGTGTTTGGTAGAAACACCCCACACATACAAGCAGAAAATTTAGTTATTAGCTAGGGAAGCAACTGATTTTACTCACATGCAAAATATTTACTGCAAAAATAAACACTTTACTTTAGTAGATAATTTGATAAATTGATTTGGGGAAGCATTTTTAAAAATGACAAACTGGCTTGAAAACTCCAAGGCACCTTTCCCTTCCGGAGAGGACCATAAATTGTTCCTGGAAACAGGATTGTGTAGCCGTGTGTTATGCACAGAGAAGAGTTTCCAGTAAAAAATGTACAGTAACAATTCCTGATGAGCAATAAGAAAATACTCTGCAAGGTTTTGAAAACACTGCTAAGCTAGCAAAACTGTCTTGTGCCCTAAAATCGAAGTTAAAACGTATTCCATTTTAATTGTGATATTATTCCCTTGAATATCTGTATATCTACAAAGGAGTTTAAGTTAAAGAATTACCTAAAGATATTTCCATATGCCACACTAGCACATATCTGGAAATGCTATTAGCCAAAAAAAGAGAACTGTCTTAAAACATTTAGTCAGTTTGTAATAAGTAAAAAATATATTTATCAAAGAAACTGCAGATGTTGACTCGTGCATTGCATGGAGCTGGAGAAAAACTTACTTCATTTCTGTGAGTTGTCAGGAAGGGGTTAAACACAGAACTCAGTTTCAGAGAAAAATATCATAAAGTTGCTGATGTAGGAGCTCTATCCTAAGGAGGCAACATATAAACTGCACCATTTACTTGCCAATTAATCCAAAGCGATAGCATTAACATTAGTTCCAGTAGGAGATGCTTGCCTGCCCACTTTCCAGGTGGTAAAAGCTAGGTTTGCAGCCACCAAGCACCAGGACAGAGGAAACAAAAAAAAAAAAAAACAACCCACCCCACAAAAAAACAAAACAAAACAAAACAAAATTAATAGTTTTTTTCCTATTTTCTTCTGCATTGGGTTTGCATGGCCAAGGTTTGGTAGCAGGGATGCTACAGAGGTGACTCCTGTGAGAAGCTGATAGAAGCTTCCTCCTTGTCTGGTAGATCCAATCTGTAGGGTCTTCAAAGGTGGATGTGTTGCTACCTAAGTCTGGGCTAAGTAGAAGTGGTGGTAACACCTGTGTTATAACAGATTTAGGAAGAAATAGAAAAAAAAGGTTTTGCTCAGAAGTAATTGAGGCCAGAAAAGAGTGGGGTGAGGATTTTTGAGAGGTGTCTGCAGACACCAAGGTCAGTAGAGAAGTACAGGGAGAATTGTTCCAGGCACTGGAGCTGGTATTCCTCTGCACCCTGTGGTGCAGTCCATGGGGGAACAGCTGTGCCCCTGCAGCCCATGGAGATCCATGGGGATGCAGAGGTACACCTGCAGCCTGTGGAGAAGCCCCACACTGGAGCAGGGGGATGCCTGAGAGGAGGCTGTGGCCCAGTGGAAGGCACATCAAGAAAGGGTCCTTGAAGATGTTGAAGGACTGCACTCTGTGGACAAGGTGACCCATGCTTCTGCAGTGTGCGGACAACTGTTACTCATGGGATGCGCTCACATAGCAGTTCATGGAGAGCTGTCTCCCATGAGAGGAAGCCCACAATGAGTAAGGCAAGCCACTGCAGGAGAAAAAACATGTGATGAACTGGCCATAACCACCATTCCCATTTCCCTGTGCTGCTGGGGAAAAAGGTAGAGCTAGGACAGAGGAAGGGGTAGAGGGAAGGTGTTTTGAAGGTTTTCTTTTACTTCTCATTATCCTGCTGTGATATTGTTAGTAATGAATTCAATCTATATCTCTAATTCTAGCCAGTTGGGCCCATGATGGTATTTGGTGAATGATCTCTGCTGGTTGTCATCTCAGCTCATGAATCCTTCATTATATTTTCCCTCTCCTGCCCAGTTGTGGAGGGGAGTGACAAAGCAGCTTTGGTGGATGCCTGGAATCCCAGCAGCATCAAAACACTACATTTTGAAAAGGAGACACAAATGTCTTATACAATGCAAGACTTAAAAGCTTTTAGCTTCTTGCAGAAGAGGGACCATAGATTTTCCCTAACAGAGTAATGGTGAGTCCCTGCAATACAGCTTGGAGAGAAGGCAAACAGTAGTATAGTTCCCACACGCAAGATAAATGTTTACACATTTAAACTTGCATTTATGCTTGCTTGTCTGCTTAAACCTCATAAGAAACACTTTGATATGGTAAAATGAATCATATAGTCTGTTCAGTACTCAAAGCAGCCCACATTCTTATATTGCACTTTAAGTGGTGCCACGCATGTAAAACAGGTAAAAAATTGGATATCTGAGGTGCATGTGGACAACTCTCATCAGCAGTGAGGAGGTTTTGCTTTTCACTGCTATTCTCCATGTAAGAGGATTTCATAAGGTGTGATTGGGATATGCAAAGCAATCACACAGAGATGAGAGACTTTGCAGGGCAGAGAGTTCCTCCGAGAGAGCCCAAGCTGAGCCAAGGCCGAGAGCCCCTCAGCCTGTTTATTTCTGACTTTTTATACATTTGTGGGTCTGCCTGTGGATTGGCTTCTGGAGTTTTCACCTCCCAGCCCAATGGCCAGACCAACTGCCAGTTACAATTGTTTTCAGGTTAGAAATATGCAAGCAAAGGACAGAGAATGAAAAACAAAGGATTTGTTTATGTTACATGTGTGAGAAAAGGCAAAAACTGCTCCTAATATTGTACAGTAGCTAAAAAGTCTGACTCCATTTTATGAACAATCAAAAGGCTTTAAAAAACTCAGAAAAACCAGGGTGACAATAAGGAACTGCCTAGTAGAAACCACAGCTAATGGACTTCATTGGTGTCTAAGTGACAGCAGAGACCACAGCAACAGCAATGCAAACTCATATTTGCCTGAAAAATTACTCTTTACATCTCTCTATATTTCTACTGCATGAATATTCTTATTTTTGTTAGTTCTATAGTGTGTAGAAAGGGCCATAATTCATTTTAATTATTCCATAAGCTTTGCTTAGGTTTCAGAAACCTCCAGGTTCTGACCTTCTTCACTTTTATTCACGCAAAATTTATTTTCCAACACAACAAAAGTTTTTCTAAATTATGAGAATAGGATCAGCAGAACAAACTGCAGCTGAGTTTCATGGTGAAATTCACTCTTGACTCAGAATAAATTTCTTTTTATACCAAGCAGCAAAGATTTTTTTTTTATTCAGTTATAGAGTTATATTACTGCTTAATGACCATATTGAATTAGCATATTTTTTTACTAATTTTTCTTTTATTATTCTATAAAGGGTACCCATCTAAGTGAAGAAGAATAATACACAGTGCCAATTTCAAGGCCCTATAAAATTATTGAAACTTTTAACAAACTAAAAGTTATTGCACACACTTGTTTGAAATTCAGTTTCTCCTGGCCTCCCTACACTGCAGCACTTCTAGAAGCCAAGTCAGTTTTGTGATTTCTATAAACAATAGAGAGCAATTTCTCAAGAACAGGTGCCTCCTACATCTGAGGTTGGCCCCAGGGTCCCATTCAAGCTAGGGTGAAGTAATGGTAAAAGAAACAGGATTTTTCTCTTTTTCAGCAGTTGGCAAAGCTTCCACGGGAGCAAGAACGTGTCCTGGAAACCTAGAGAACTGAAGAACAGGCTAAAAGTATGGAAGAACTACTGCAGTAGAAAGAACTTCTTTAGGCAAATCTTGATCATGGTACCCCAAAAAGCATGATACTTCAGCTACAGAAAACCTAAAACTTCAGTACTTCTTATAAAGTCAATCCTAATAAACTTTATCTTAAAAAAGTTTCAAATGAGACAGTGTCATAGAATTATGACAGGTCTTCTTAGTCTCTATGCAAGCCAATTATACACACAAGTGTTTCAAGCATAAAAAAAAAAAAAAATTTATCTGGAGAATCACACTCATCTTTTGGTACCATACCATCTGTTGCAGTATTTACATCTCTATTGTATATCTAAAAGAAAAAGTGAAAATTAAGGAGTTTTTCTATTTTTCCCTTTCTTTTTCATATTTTTATGTATATGTAGTTATTAGACTGAAACCCATCTTTGCTTTCATTGTTATGGCTGCATGTCATCCATAACAAACAAGTTTCACTACATAGCCATATTTATCTATTTTAGATGTATTACTGAATCCTGCCTTCCAAATTACACAATAACCATGTTCAACAGCTTAGCTTTATTATTTTTTAAGAATAGGATAATACATAAAAGTGAAAAACAGTAATCATACATTTGAGTCGAACAGACATTATCCTTCAGCTGAACTTTCTAATGACAATCTTTGAGATTGGCACATTCAAAGTGATTCATAATTGTCAGAATTGTATAGTTTGCTGAACAAAATAAGAGCAAAAACTTTGCAGATAACTGTCTGTGGGCTTATATGACAGGTTATCTTCCTATATCCACTGTCAGTTAAATTAATTATGTCATAATCTATCTTCTCTGTCAGGTGTAAATGACTTTAGCATGTCACTAACTAGTTTGCCATGATGTCTTACCTGTGTTTAAGACCATATATTGATTTCATGCTTGGTACTGAATAGCACATATACGAGCCCCATATTTTGTTGTAGGATGGAATGTCAAGACTTTTACAGTCTTGTGAAAAAGTAGTAAAAATGGAAGGCCTTGGAAGCTATCAAGATATCCAATGCTTTTAAACCCAAAACTTTTACTAATAATGATCCTATGTTGTTATTTCAGCAGTGTGAAGTTGTGGTACAACTGACATTCCTTATAGAAGTATGAGTTTATTACTTTGTACCTTATCTATATAATGGCAATCAATGAAAAGGAATTGATCTTCAAGAATTAAAAAGAGATAGAGCTTCCACAAAATTTAAATTACCAACATAACTGTGCAGAACTATGATTCTATCATAGAATATCTTGGATTGGAATGGACCCAAAAGGATCTTGGAGTCCCACTCCTGGTTCTGCACAAGACAGCCTGAAAAGTCACATCTTGTGCCTGAGAGTATCCTCCTGCTTCTTGAACTCTGTCAGTCTTGGTGCTGTGACAAATCTAAAACTGCCCTGACACAACTTCATTCCCTTGGGTGCTGTCACAGGACACCACAGAGAAGAGATCAGTTCCTGCCTCTCCTCTTCCCCTCATAAGGACGCTGTAGACTGTGATGAGGTCTCACCTCAGTCTCCTCCAGCCTGAGCAGATCAAATGAGCTTGGGTGCTCCTCATAAAATTTCCCCCTCCAGAGCTTTCACCATCCTGATAGCCCTCCTTTGGACACTCTCTAATAGCTTGATATTGCAGTGCCCAAAACTGCCCCCAAGCACTTGAGGTGAAGCTGCCCCAGCTCAGAGCAGAGTGGGACAATCTCCTCCCTTGCCCAGCTGGCCATGCTGTCCCTGATGCCCCCCAGGACACACTTGGCCCTCCTGGCTGCCAGGGCACTGCTAGTTCAACTTGCCACTGACCAGAACACCCAGGTCTCTTTCCCACAGCTCTGCTCTCCAGTGTCTTGTTCCCCAGTCTGTCCATACATCCAGAGTTTCCCTACTGAGCACTTTCTCTTGTTGAATTAATGCAATTCATGATTGCCCAGCCCTCTAATTTGTTGAGGCTTCTCTGCAGGGTCTTTCTGCCTTTGAGGAAAATCAACAGCTACTCATAGTTTATTATCACAGGCAAACATACCTTTGAGCATAAACCTGGGTCTTTTATGAAGATGTTGAAGAGCACAGGGCTAAGTGGAACCCCATTGGTGACGGGTCACCCGTCTGATGTCACCCTATTCACTTTAACCTTTGTGCCAAATGCCTGAGCCAGCTGCTCACCCATCCCATGATGTGTTTGTCCAGCTGTGTGCTGAACATTTTATCCATAAGGATACTGTGAGAGAGAACACTGAAATCTTTACTAAAATCCACAAAGATTACACCATCTTCCCTTGATCAGCTAGGTGGGTTCATTGTCATAAAAGATCAGATTTGATAAGCAGGACTTTCATGAGTCAATACCGACTGTGATGAATGCATTGTCTTCCAGATGTTTTTTAACACCTCTCAGAATCACCTTCTCCATAACTTTACCTGGCATTGAAGTGGGACTGACAGGCCTGTAGTTTCCAGGGGCCACTTTCCTGCCCTCCTTGAAAACTGGGAGAATGTTCTCCAGCTTTCAGTCAGCTGAAACATGTCCAGATTCTAAAGACTTCAAAATTCCTTGAGTGAAACATCACACTGACATCAGCCAACTCTTTGAGTATTCTCAGCTGAACCCCATCAGACTTCATAAACTTACAGGGATCCAACTGAAGCAGCAGATCCCATATAAGCTCAGGGTTAACTGGGAATTGACCATTCTCACAGCTGTGGTGCTCCAGATAAGAATGCTGGGACACTTGTTGGTCCAGCATCTGTGCTGAGGACAGAGGCAAAGAAAGCATTAAATACCCCTGCCTTGTCCACATCCCTGTGTGTGAGGTGACTATCCTCATCCTGTAATGGGCTGATGTTATTTATGCACTATCTTTGTTATTAATGCATTCTTAAAAATGGGTTTTATTGTCACCAATAGTACTTTCCAGCTTCCTGTTGAGCTTTGGTACCACAATTTTTCTCCCTACAGCAGCAGCATCTCTGTATTCTGTGGCTGTGTCCTTCCACACCTGGCAGGCACTGACCACTGGCTGCCTCAGATCTGCACAGTGCCCAAAGCGTTTTCGTTGGGGTTGCAAGCAGGCGAGCAACCTCTTCCTGTGGGTCTCGGCTCCCCACCGGCGACTGGCCTTGATTGCGTCGTGACTGCTACGGCAGACAAAAGGTCGACTCTCTACTAGGCAGGTTTAATGATGGTTTATTAAAGTCAGAGTGGCGGGAGCTCAGCCACTCTTCAAACTGCCCAGAGAGAGCCCTGTTGAATTTCCCTCCCCAAACTTTTAAATGGGGGAGGGTTAAGCGGTGGCAACAGCAGGTCAGCAAATCAGGGATTTCGGGGGGATAACAGGGGGTGTCCACTTGTAAACATTGGACCACTCACGAAAGGGGCAAAGGGGATTTCCCAGGCACCAGCCTATCACTCGACGCCTCTCCTGGGACTTTCCCAAGCCCAGGGAGGGGTCCCGAAGTGACAGACAGGATGCCCCAGAGCGGGGGGAGAGAGGGGATTGACAAGGACAGGTGGGGAGGTGGGATGATTGACATAAAACAACTTGCTATACAGCAAACTCATAGGGGAGGAACCATTACTACAGGAAATGTGGGCACAGTGGAATGAACCATAACATAAAACTTCTTACAAAACTTACAAAATTACTTATGAACTTGATAAAACAATTCTTGGACTGCCACGGTATTCCTCCCATGTCACTTGACCTTACTTCTACTGGGAACACACTATCCTTTTTGGCCTTAGCAGCAGAAGACCCCCTGCTCAGCCAAGCTGGCCTCCTGCCTTCTCTGTTTGCCTTCTGACCTTTTGGAATTGCCCTTAAGAAGTGGTGTTTAAAAGGGGACCAGCACTGATGGTCCCCAGCACCTTCAATAGAATTTTCCTAGGGCACTTTCCTAACTAGTTCCCTGAGCAATCTGAAGTCTACTCTCTCCGTGTCCAGAGCTGAAGTTTTGCTGGCACTTTTCCTACTGTCAACACAGATTTTAAATCTGATTGATTCACGGTGGCTGTGGACAAGATGGCTGAAAATCACTAACTGCAAGACTCTCTTAGCAAGCAGAAGGACAGGGAAGTTGTCTTTCCTAGCTGGCTTAGTGAGAATACCACAAAGTTACTATCCAGCTGTTTTAGGAGCCTTCTGTGTTTGTTTGTGTCAGCTATATGGTGCTCCCAGTAAACACCTGGAAAGTTGAAATCATTCGTAATGATGCTTCTTTGTCATATATGTATTTTAATATATTTTATATGTATTTATATGCATTTATATATTTTATAGATGTATGTCTGTATATATACATATATATATAGGTAAGCTGTGGACAGAAGGAAATAAATGCAATAAATGCAGTAGTGGTTGGAGCTGTCAGAGTGCCTCACAAACACGTCTGTTCATACCATGCCTCTCTTTCTAAATGATTGTGTTATCCAATCTAAATTCAAATTTGTGAGTCACCCTGAAATACACACAAAATCCATCCAGTTCTAGATACTTTAATGTTCCTTCAAATACACTGAACATTAATTTGATTTCTAATGAGATAAAATAAATTATCAGCAAAACACAAGCAAAAAATAAATTTAGAAAAGTGAATTTCCCTCTCATTTTATGAGTTCATTTAAGACAAAAAATTAATATCAATGTCACCATAAAACAAGCTAAGTCAACAAAATAACTGCTTCAGGAATCATAGTATTCTTGCTATATCTTAACAAGCTACAAACCCATGTGATTAGAAATGAGAATTTCATTGCATCCCATGTTGAACTTTCATGCACTCAAGATCAGTTTTTAAGTTTGTATTGTCTTAGTACAAGTAGGTTTCCATAAGCCATGTTTTTTATTAGTCTGGCCCAAATCTCTGTCCTGGGACATCATGAATGATTCCAGGAAGAGTTTTTATACTCTCACAAGGCTGATTATTTATCTAGAATGGAAAAAACTTGCATATATGTGTACACAAACACAGGTGCAGTGCTTAGTGTAGCTAGCAACTAAAATTTCTGTGAACAGTAAGTGTGGACTACTAGTCATATTAAAATACTAGTCTAAATGATGAGATATGTTTACTTTCACCAATGATAGCACAAAGCATTTGAGAAGTTCCTTTAATGGCTATTCTCAATTTCCTAAAAGACTTTTAAGCCAAAATTTTTAACAGAAAAATACTGATTTTTCAATAATATTTTTGTCTCCAAGAAAATTCTCCAGGAAAAACCTGCCTGGGTGAAAATATACATATCTATTTAAATATTTTATATATATTCAACAAGATTCTTCACAAAACTTCTAGGAAAAAGTAGAAAAGTTATCTCTCTTAAACCCCATTTCTCCCATGACTCAGTCTGGATTGCATGACCCTTGAAGTGAAATTGTTCTGGGATAACCTCTCCTTGGACTTACCTCTACAGCACAGAATTAAGAAAGTGTGTCCCTTCTTTGGGTGACAGAGTAAGTCTGTAGGCTTACTCTTAGATATAGCAAATATCTGACCTGCTCTGCACTCTGTCTGGCAAAAAGAAAGCACCAGAACAATTTCACCAAGTCCTCAGGGATGCTTTATAGAATCTCAATAATTTCTTTCCAATAGTATGCAACTCGGATTTCAGGGACACTACCAACAATGACATAAAAAAGCACCAATTTTGCAGTTGTTTGTTTGTTTGACTGATTGTTTAACCAAATAGCCTGCCCATTTCCATCCTGGTTTGTTCAGCTGGATACCATTGCATAGAGTACAGAATTCATCCATTTCTCTGCATGCCGGTAAGACATGGCCATGGGCCTAAGGCTGACTTTATAATTCTTCTGTCATTCATGCATTAGATGTATGGCTTATTTGCATCAGACAAGAGCATTAATGAAATGAAGGTATGTTTTCTTTTTGGATGTTTCATAAATATATATACTGCTACAGAAAGAAAGGTTGTTGGGGGTTAAGTTTCTTCGAGAAATTTTCTTCCCATTTGTTATCATGGAAATGGCAAAGGGACTTGGATTAAGAGAAGATGCCTTGGCATACGGTTGGAATGGTTCAGGGATGAGGGGGGAAGTGGTGTGGTTTTGGAAGTTTCTTAGCTGAAGGTGGTTTAGTTTTAGCCCAGCTTGGAGAGACGATGGTGTGGTGTTTGGTGCTTCTCCTGCCACGGGGTGTGGTGCTGCTGTGAGGTTTCCCCTCACTGCCTATCGGTGGGGCCACCGCTTACAGTGAACTGTCTGGACTGGGATTCCCTCTGCAACACCCACCCCTGCTGGGAGAGATCCCCACCACCTGTGTGGGTGTTTCCAAGGGAAAAGACCAGGCATGCAGCTCCTCTCTCTTTCTCGCTCTGGAAAGAGCACCTCCCAGCTGCTGGTGGACTGGAACCTCACCAGGGCTGCCATCTTCAGGGCATACACACATAAGAACATGGGGAAACCTAGCACCCTCCCTTTCCCCTACACCTTCTCTCTCTTCCTGACACTGCCTGGGGGGCATTGCATTGGAACATCCTGGCTTGCATTGGAACACATCATGAAGCCTCAGGGGAGTCACTGCAGCCTTGGCCTCACCAGGTGCCCTCAGCATCTCCTGCCTCTTATGGTGGTAACTACACAAAGAGGGAAAGTGTCTTGACAGTTGGGAAAGGGCTGATATTTTCTTTATAGTTGGTTTTGTTGCTGTTGTTTGTTTGTTTGTTTGTTTTGTGTTTTTAAATTATTGTTGCTGGTTTTGTTTGTCTGTCTTCATATACATATTTTTATAAATATACACATACTCACACAGACACACATATATATATTCTAGTATTTCTTTTCCCATATCTCTGCCTGAAAGCCCTGTAATTTCAAAGTTATAATAATTTGGAGGGACGGGGTACTTTTCCATTCCAGGAAGTTTCCCAACTTCCTTGGCCAACACCTCTCTTTTAAACCAGAACAAAGGGTCAAGAAGTTTTCTAGCTTGAACAGAATAATAAATGTGTTAAGAAAGAACTGTCTTTGAGAGCACCATGTTTGGTTGTTGATTGCCTACTCTTGGCATTGCTGTTCTCAAAAAATTCTAGTAAACACTTCCATAGTATAAAGCCCACAAAGAGTACTATATATCTTATATCATTGTTTCAGTATCCATTTTAGCTCAATGTGTACAATGTTTTTCTAATTAATTTTATTTTGGGGAAAAAAAGGGATGCCATAATTGCTTATGGTATCTAGGCATTTGCAGATCTTAACTAGTAAAGATTTCAGTACCTGAAACACCTGTTAGTTTGTATGTGTCAAATGTAAATATGAATGAACCACTAAATCTGATACACACTGGCATGAAATGAATGTATGCAAGAAATAAAACTGCAGTTAAAACAGAAATAGAGGAACTCAGAATTGCATTAATTGCAAAAGACAATGGAAGAGAGACAGTCACTGCCTATGAAAAAGAACATTTAGCTCCAAAAACAGAAAGAAAAGAAACTGCCAGTAACCTCTCAATGCAAAATAACCTCTACAAAGAATGAACTTCCCATTGCTGGGAACACTGAATTCATAAGGTGGCCAGGTAGAAAAGTCCTGGGTATAGTGAAGAGTTCTGTCATAAAAAATATTTTTACCTTTATTTTCTCTGTTCAATCAATCTATGTCAATCTGAATATAGACCACACCTTTTTAATTATTCATGTTTTTTCACTGCTTTCATGTAACCATGGAAGTTAACATGCTCAGATAGAAATGTCATAGGAACACAAATATTTCATTTTAAAGATTTTGAGAAATGTCAATTTTAAGGATATTCAATGTTTATACTTTATTATTACTTCAAAATCACCAGTAAAAAATTTCAAATGGTGGTCAGTGAGTCAGATATCCAGTAGTTAACATGATAAAATACTAAATGGTCATCTCAATTTAGCACTGCCCTCTAGAGGTGATATATGTTTTTTGAAAACTAAGTCTAATTACAGAGGATATTAAAATTTTTCATTTAAGTTTTATTTGTTGAAAATCAACCCTGCCCAGTTTATACATACATTCAAATATAAATTTTAAGTAAAAGAACCCAAACAAGCAGCAAATAGATCTTGAAGCCTAAAATGGGGCTTAGAAAAAATATTATGTTACTTATGAAAAAAAATTTTGCAATCAAGAAATCCAAAATGTAATACTGAATTAATAAATTTCATTTTTTTACCTGCACTTGAAGAACAGTTTGTAAAACTATGTTTTCATTTTGAATATAGAAGCCCTGCAGCTTTAGTTTTCCCAGCTAAGGGTGGCGGGGGAGGGGGGTGGGGCGGTGGAATAAAAGGGCCCTGCATGATAGTGGCCTGATATTAAAAGAGAAAAAGGCCTGATATTAAAAGAGAAAGGTAGGAGGTGAAACAATGAGGAAATCAAATTCTGTGATAGTTTCTCCAGTAATAATGGATGTTCTTTTTGAACTTTAAAACCAAGATGTTTTGATTTGTCTTTAAAATGTACTTTAATTTATATTCTTTGTTTTGTTAAGGACAAGGAATTATTATTCAAAAAGAAAATATGATTTCTGTTCTTCAAGAGGAATGCTTGTATTTAATAAGTTGATTGCCCTTGATATAAATTCATATATTTATAAGGACTGCTTAACTACTACTTAAAGAATAGAAAATTCTAGCTGAAAGTCATTGCTGCACACTTATTTGAAAAATCAGGTTGATGCCACTCTTTTCTCTGTCTTGCACTCCACGTTTATTTTCCACAACCAGAGAAGTCAGGTTTGTTTGATTTATTATTATTATTATTATTATTATTATTATTATTATTATTATTATTATTATTATTAAAAAGTGTCTTGGTTTAGGAAAGGTGTTCCCCAATTTAGTTTTTCTACTGACACAATTCAAGACATGAGCCATTTGTGCACTCCCCCCACTTCCTCCCTCTCCTCCTGCAGCAGGCTGGAGAGGAGAATTGGAGGAAAAGGTTATGATATGGGATAGGAAAAATTTACTGAAAATAACAATGAAATAAGGAATGAAGAACAAGAACAACAATATTAATAAAACATATGCAAGAAAGGTATATGATTCAAATTTGAAAAAAATCTCACCCCATGGGAACCTTCAATATGTGAACCACCTCTGACTGGAAGAGACTCCCTTCTCCCAACCTTGGGAATAGCATAAGGTGGTACAGAATGATATCTGTGTCTTCCAGGAATGGCCCCTCCTACCTGCTGCAAAAAAATTATCCCTGTCCTGCCCCAAACCAGGACAGCAAGCATTTTCAATAGACTTCAAATTAATTGTTGAAGCAATTATCTGAAAGTAAACGTTATCTAAAATAAGGGCTTGATTTGTGATCCCCCCCCCCCCCCCCCCCAATTTTTTTATAACCCTCAGCCTGTGCAAAGGAAGCTGTTGTGTGACAATAACTTGGTGTCTCTCAGACCCTCTGTCCCTTATGGGCTAGATGATTCTTAAGATCTCTTCCAATTCAAACCATTCTATGATAACCCTTCCCAACCTAAACACTAGATTGGGAAATATTTTCCAATAATTCTTAAAGAAAACCCCATCCCCCCTCCCCCCTCAAAAAAACCCACTAACCCCGCTCCCCCCCCCCCCAAGAAAAAAAAAAAACAAAAACCAACGAAATCAAACAAACCAAAACTGAAACAACTCCAGAACACGTAACATCATAAAAGAAGAGTTTGAGGCTAGTCTGTCTTTGCAGAACCATAGCGGAAGAGTGGTGAAAGACGTAAGGAATTATATTTGCACTTTAAGCCACGTCAGCCAGTACAGATTACTAAAACACCAGTGTGCTGAAAGGTAGATATGAACCCAACACAACTGTCAGTTTTTCTTTCCAAAATACGAACCAACTATTGCTCTTGCCTTGTGATAGTCCAATTATCTTTTGGGGCAGGGGTGGTGGTGAAGTTTTCTGTGTGTGAAGGTTGTGAGAAAGGTCCTTAAAAGTTAAGCTAAACTAATTAAACTTGTGGGTTTTTATAGCTGACCAGCCTCTCATTTTTATTTAACCTAAATTGATCAACCACACCTATTTCAAGTACTCAAATCCATTCACGAGTTCATATTATGTTGTGTTTCTTTAAGAGACTAGACGACTGCCAATGGCAAAAGGCAGAGTCTGCTCTCTTTCACCGGGTGAGATATTACAGCTTGTATTCTCAAGTCCTGCCGTGCTTGGCTGGGGCCCTTCCCGATGGCTCCCCGTGGCCAGAGAGAGCTTACACCTCCCGTGTCCGGGCTTTTTCCCCAGGGGGCAGGGCCCAGAGGCAGGGACAAGACACCACCCAATAAGGGAGAAGTGGGAGTGGAAGAGAGGTTACATTTCAGTGTGGGGAATGGGCACTGCTGGGCAAGGACAGACCACATGATACAGAGAAAAAGCATTACAACAATATTACACTAAGTAAATATTACCAAGGAACTTCACTGTGTCTAACTTAACATAAAGCATGCTTCTCAAAGTCAGAAGTATAGACTTATGAATCCCACTATTTTTAGGGGTACTTGAGCGTGTACCATTTCCAGGGCACGCATGGTCAGTTATGATTGGAAGAGCAGCTTATGTTGCCAACGATGTATATTAAAATATTTCACATCATATATCTTCTATATAATATTTCAGAATTTGCTATCATGTACCACAATATATCTCCATTGAAGAAAACCTTTTGGTTGAATATAACATTGAGGAATTTCTTCAAGTGGAATATTTTTAATTACCTTAAAAAGTGGGGCTTACAGTGAGACTGAGAAAGAATTATGATAGCAGTCATAAATGAAAAAGTATGATGGACATGTTCTAATAGAGACCTTTAAAAGGGCTTTTATTTTCATTTTGAATTTCATTTACTTGAACATGACAATGCTTATGGACAATGCTGGGATTAACTTCATTAACAACTGTTCCACATAAAAACTAACAAGGAACCAGCCTTGTAGGGAAAAAGGTGTTTGTTTCAATGCAGAACCAGTCCAGGATTCCAGTATCAGAACAGGCTTAACCAGCTAGATAATCAATTTCCCAGGTCCTGATAAACACATGGTGCCATTCCTGAAAGAGTTACAAGTAAACAGAAACAACAAAAAAGTGTCTTATGTGTCCACAAAAGATGAACTTGAATTTGCCTATAACCAAGTGTAAAGTGCAGGACTTAGCTATTCGAGCATGACATTTTAAAACCTAAACTTTCCTTAATAATGATGTAGGTTTGATCCAAGACTCGTTATCAGATACTTAATATATCTATCTGTTTGGAAATCTCTTTCATTTCCTATCAAGAGCAACAGAAAAAAAAGAGGTGGATACTGCAGGGAAAGGAATAGGTATAAATTTGATTTTTTTCTTTTCTTCCCATAATCTGGACAGTTGTTGTCAACCCACAGGGAACAAGATGTCCTGAAGGTTGTGTTTCTGATTGAGAAACCCCCCAAACTCAAACATGTCAACTGAAAAAAGAAGGTGCAACAGAGTTTATTGCTAATGGTACATTGTGAAGACTTAACGTTTCTCCATCTGCCTAGTAGGTCCAGGTTGACCAAGAATTAAATACCATAAAAACCTACTTGCAAAGAGAGGACCTTAAATGTCAAAACTTTTTAGAAAGGTCTTATGAATATATATGAATACATCTCACTCAAAATATGTCATTTACTTTTAAAAAAAATCTGAAATCCAAATGGAAAAAAAAAAAAAAAAGAGTCATACAATTAAAACAAACAAACAAACAAACAAACAAACAACCTAAAAAAAACCCCCAACCCACAAATGTTAATGAATTGTCTGTATGAACTGCAATAAAACAACAAAAAACTCTCAAAATTACCTTCAAGTGTTGGAAATAAATAAATATTCAAATTATTGCCTACACTTGGTAGATTTTATTATGCATATTTTCTTATTATTGCTAAGGCTAGGACCAGAAGAAACAATGATAAAATAGGATGACAAATTATTTTCGACCTGTATTAAAGAAAAAAAAAAATGAAGCTCTGGAAAACCGTCAATAAAAGATCCATTCTCATAAAAATTCTAAGTCAGTTTTTCTGCTAGGAGATCTGACTATAACTCATCATTTCCCATGTTTATTTTATCTGGGTTTGAATGAAATGATCAATTAGAACTTTTTATTCCTTAATTTCTATTCAATATGAATGACAATATTAGTACAATCCTGTTTGTATAAAAACCTCAGTAATTAAACTAAATTTAAGGAAACCCCAAAGCCAAAAAAGACACACAAGAAAACTGCAGCAAAACACAACTACGTAGCCTGTGAAAGGGAGTGACTACAGATATAAATACAAAACGTAAAAGTATTGTGTTTGTACTGAATTGACCTACTGCTTCACAGGTCAAGTTTTCAGATCTAGCTCCAAAACGGCATGTATTTGCTGTTTATACACATAATCATGTAGCTGTGCACTCAGATCAGGCTGTCATATACATGGAGCTTGTAGACAAAAAGTTCATGGTACGCTCCTCTTTAGGGATTAATTTGAAAAGATGGACCAGAATGACTGTGGTATGGGTGAGGATTGAGGAAACCACAGAGTTTGGATGTTTATTCAAATATACTCATTATTATTTAACATTTCTTGAATGGAACAATTCAGCCTCATAGCTCTATGAAAAACATTGGCAGTTGTCTATAGAGAAATGTAGCAAAGAAAAAAAAAAAAAAAAAAAAAAGAGAAACTTGCCTATTAACAGCATAGGCAGAAGCAGTAAGCATGTACCAGGATCCTACAGAAATCCTGTTCCTTGCTTTATCAACATTTCTCCATGCCTAGGCAAGATGGATTAAGCACGACTCCAAGTCGTACTGCCTTCTAACTTCAGGGGTTACAGCAGTGTGAAGTACAGCAGCATCAAGATTCTTCCATGTATTTTCCTAGAACAACATAAGGTCAGGGATTTTTCTAAGTCACAGAATCACAGAATGGGTAAAGTTGGAAGGGACCACAGTGGGATCATCTGGTCTCACCTTCCTGCCCAAGCAAGGTTGTCCTAGAGCATCTATTTTCATATATCTTTTTATTTATAATGTTTTCAATATATTGATATTTCATCATGATCAGGCTTCCCTTACTCCAAGAAAAGCCAGGCTTGCTCTCAGGCATCTGGGGAATTGTGCATCATTTTGCATCAATGAACAGAATTAAAGAGCGCAGAGACATATTGCAAATATTTGCAAATACATGAATGTAGTTACAGAAAATTGGAAAATCAGACTGTGTCAGACTGAAGCAGAATTTTCACTTTCTTGATGAGGGATTATTAATGTATTTCTTTTTATGGTCTTGAAGCCATGATTCTTCTTGTTTTCTTCACCCAAGCCCTGGGCCTTTTTTATTCTTACTCTTCGCTTCTGTTGTTGTCCTACTAACAGGTATTTTGAGGCTCAACACACCTAAAGATTTTGTATAAAAGACTTTTGATCTTGAGAGAATAATTAAAAAACTAGCACATCCAGAACACTTCTCCTAGATCCTCAAAAAATATTAGGTTTTCAGCAGGGCTCTTTTTGCCTGTGCTTAACCCTAGTTTCAAGTATGTGTGAGGGAAATTGTTACTGCCAAGCACTATGCGTGAACTGCCCATCTCCCAGCAGGTGTGAACAGCCTCAAACAGTATGACTCATTCTTCAGGATCTAGGAAATGGGATCCCAAAAAAATCAAGTGCCATCTTTGCCACTGATAGCTTTGCCTGGTACATCAATATAGTGATTTTTCTTCACTTCAGTGTCTACTTGTCACTGATCTTCAATCTCATTTTCAAAAGCAAAGTAGAACTGTCTGGTAAGGTTTCCTCTTGAGAAGTTAAATCACTCATTATTTTCAAACCATTATGACTGCAAAGTACTGCAAACTCACACGAATAACACACTTGTAGGGGACAGATGACACAACATTAATTTCAAGTAGAAATACAAACACATTGCATTTTTCTCATACCCTCTAGAAGGAAAAGGTCATCACCTCCCCTTCTTGGACACCATGTCATGCATTTCCTGCACAGGTCTCATGACACTTTGCATTATTATAAATTACTGCAGTTAGAGCTTTCAGCAGCATATTTGTGGGTGTCATCTGTAAAAGCCAAAGTCATCTAAAAAAGACCAAAGGGGACTGTGGAAACAGCCACGATATACAAGAATGGAAGAAAGGTGACAGGGAGAGCTTGCCCAAAATCAAAATATTTTCTTTTACTTCAGAGAAGTGTCTTATTTTTATCTATCAATTGTATCTAAACATTTGTGATTTAAGGATCTAAAGGAGAGATTTATTTTAACAAATGCTTCACTTATTCCCTCAACCAAGCTTTCTTCATCTAACTACAATGAGAAACTAGCAAAACTGACTTGCTAGACACAATTTGCAGTAAAATAACTGGGGAATGTTTTCTCAAATTAAATTAGTGACGGCAATCTCAGAGTGATATAGGTAATGAAAACATTCACGAGTGTGCATGTGACAAAAAAAATGATGTGCTTTAAGCCAAACTTGCTTTTCATTGCTCTTTTGTCACATCAGATGTTTTTATACAAAAACATAGACTGTCCATGTATTCACCACATCTGGTGTCCCAGTTTGGATTTTTAGTGAAAACACACAAGAATGTGACAAACTTTGATTGATTAGCTAAAGTGAGTGACAGCTTCCTTCTAAGTGCCTAGACCTGATAGCGTGCACCAGCGCACAGGAGCCCAAAATGAAGGTGTCAGCCAAGTGCAGCAGTGGCTCACGCTAATTTTCATCAGGAGATCCAATCTTCACATCCTGTTCACATAGACACATAAAGCTGAGCTCTGGGTTATTCCAGAAAATTGTCAGAGCCTGACTTTTATTAAAGCTCACTTTGGCTGACAAAATACTGACAGTTTCAGAGAAAAATGTCTATAATATTATACAGTGTGAAAATGTTAACCAGTAGGCAATGAGTAATCTTTAAAAATATATACTGTTTGGAAACTAATGTAATCTTCATAATATCAGTAAAAAATAGCATGGTAAATATGTAGAGAGAAAAATGAGTAAGATTTTTCATGCTGGGTCTCGATATCTACTCCTTCTTTGTGAAGAAATTATAAAGTTAAAAAAACAGACTTGGAATAGTTGGGTATAATAATATTTTATATATATATATATATATATATATATACACACACACACACACACACACACACACACACACACACACACATATCTATATAAACATAAGAACACGAATTATTTTTATAGACATGTCCATTCTAAAATAAGCCTGGCTTCATAAAAAACCCATGTTTTTCTAAGCAAAAAAACAAGACAAATTTCTTCACATCTTTTCTTAAGTGTTGCTAGAAGATATTGGCAGCATGTTCTCCCTTTCTGGCAGGATTGATGGTGAAGAATGAAGGTTCACTCCTCAAGAGTGTGAAAGAGATGTTCATATTTTCTGTTAAAGATGAGACCCTTAAAATTAAAATAGAGATGGGCAGAAAAGGTTTTTAATTAGTTTTATCTTAAAAACTCGGTTGTTTGTTTCCAACTGCTTGATAACCAACATGTCCAAAATATTCTGGCAGACTGTTGAGCACTGTCTTCTCAGGGAAAATAAATAAATAAATAAATAAATAAATAAATAAATAAATAAATAAATAAATAAATAAATCACGTTGTGCACATGCCCTGACCAGTTCAGAAGGATTTTCAATAATTTTGAGAAATAAACTCCAGACTATTCCCTATACTCAGTCAATTGGGTGCATGTGCATGGAAAAGGCAGGAAAATTCTCTTTAGAAGTCCAGAAAACTATATGCAAATATGTATGTATACATATATATATATTTAAGACTGTGCTGTCTACTGAAAAATGATTTCTGCTTGATTTCTGCAGTCTGGGCTGTCTGGACCAGCATTCTCTTGTCACTGTTCTCACTCCTTTGCTATACCCATCTGTCAACTCCTGAGCATTTCAGCTTGAGCACCTGTACTATTAAACTTTGGTCAGAACTGCTTTGGCCCCCACCAGTTGCATCTCCCACAGATGATGCTGATGCACAGGATAGGCTGTGCATGGGACTGTGCAATTTGGGCATCTTCCCATTATAGCTGTTGGCCACTGTCTGGTCCACCTTCCAGAAGATTTAACTTACTAATATTTAGCTATAAAGACTGTTTTCCTTTCTGCCTCAAAACATAACACGATCATAATAAAGGAAATTAGGAGATTGATTTCTAGTTGAATAAATTAATTCACCTTCCAGAGCCTGAGTCCGGGTAAATTAAAGCAGTTTAATCTACCAAAGTTTTCCTTGAACTCTGTAAACCCACAGATTGGTAGATAATTTCTAACACTTTCTGCCAGTACTCCATCTGGGAAGAAAGTGGTGGACACAACAGATATTTTTTCACTAAGTGTACTCTCAACTTTCTGTCTGCATTTCATCTGTGAGGTTAAGCATCATTCAATAGGCACCATGGAGGTGTTTTCAAGAGTAGATCAAAATAGACATCACAGGGTTATGTACACAAATCCAAAACGTCTCTCAGACTTTGAGTTTGTACTTTTCCGATTGTGGATAAATCCCATTTTCACAAACATTTTTTATTTCCTTTAAAGCGAGAGAAACAGGCACAAATCTAAGTACTTTAAAATTCACTGATCCTTTGAAATGCAAACATACATTCACCTCCACACTTTGCAGATGTTCCCTCTCTATGTCGCAGTCATGCAACAGGCCTCGCTATTGGATGATTTACTGGCGCATAGTCACATTTTGCTCTTGAGCCCAAATTTCAGTGTTCTCTGCATATACTTTTCTTCCTCTCAAATTTTCCTGCAAATGACATATCCTAAGCAGCTGGCTTTGTAATTGCATAAACCAAGCATACACCAACTCATCAGCTGGAAGCAACCAGATCTCCTTCTGTTCTTCTCTTGAACTACTTGGTCACAGGGTATCTAAGGCACCAATTTAAAGCAGCCATGAAAAAAGCCAAATATAATCTGAAAATGTATTCCTGTTAGACCGTAGGGAATATTAATAGCACTTCTCAAAATACTGGTGGCTTTCATCCGGGCTGTTTTGTATCAATCTGGTCATCCAGATTAATCCACATACAGAGAACGGCTAGTAGAGTGATCAGAAAATGAGACAGCCTCTTTTAAGGTTATGTGGGTTCTAAGCTTAGTTTAAAAAAAAACCCCAAAAATTGTTGAGTAAGAGGCAGGAGTGGGGAAAGATTTTTACATACATCAGAAGCCAAGAGCAGATGGAGAGGAAACAAAAGGAAAAAATATTTACCCTGTACAAGAATACAGGAATAATAGATATGAGATTAATTGGTCATAGATAAATTCAGGCTGAAAGTAAATCTCCTAGCCATCACAGCAGCCCGTCTAAGAACAATTTTAAGTTATAACAGCAAGAACACAAACCTTCAAATAAACTTGATGAAAAAGCTCCTTAAAACACTAGACCTCATCAGCCAGTTTATAAGCACATTTACCCAGTCCTTGATGAAGGACATGATCAGACTCAAGATACAAAGAAACTTCCCTTCTTAAGAGTGTGTTTATCACTTGCACCCTATCCTTAAAGTTTTCATTCCAACAGTCATGATCATTAGCTGTCAGGTCCCAAATATGAAATAAAAGTTCTGCATCAGAATCTGCATGCTGTCTAGAAAAAATATGATGACCCGAGATGAACATATGCAAGTGAAAAGAAATGCTATTTTTAGGTATGGATATACATACATCAGCAAAAGACACCTTCCCAATTCTAGTACTGATTCCTGGATGTTTCTGATAATATGCCTGTTTAGCTTTCCTTGAAAGGCCAGAAAAAATGGTCATAGAGCTTGAGCTGATAAACCAGGCTATGTTTCAAATTGCTCTGCTGTCAGTTCTTATGCAGTTAAGTTAAGCAGCCAGGGAAAGGAGGGCTGAGGATAGTGGACAGGACTCACACAACAATACTTGTAGTAAGATTAGTTTATTTTATCCTTGAAATCTGGTGTTTTGTTGTTTGTTGATTTTGAGATTTTTTTCCAGTCTCCAGCTAACAGAAAAATTGCAAAGATATTGCTTTGTGATCATCACTCAAAGTATGTAGTAATTCAAAATTCATTTTGACAATTTGTTAGCTGATGTAGTTCAGATATAATGAAGACATCTCACTCACTAGATTGCACACTATGCATGCAGAATTATGCAAATTAACAGACATGTCTGTCTAAGTCAAAATTTCACCATTGAAATGTCTTTTTTCCCATGTGCCTTTTAATAGCTTTTTTCTACTATATGTGTTCTTCCTTCTTTTATTTATTTTATCTACAGAATTGATGTATTGGATTGTCACAATTTTCAGATTTTATTTTTTTTAGTGTCTCTTTTGGGAACTTTTTATTGTTTAGTTCAAAGGCTCATATCAAAACTCTTCTGGAATAGAAAGTCAATACTGATGCCATAGTTCAAGAGTAGCATACCCTGCTGTGAATGTAACACCCTCCAACATTGACAGGGATTGTATACTCATTAATCAAAATCTGTTTAAAGCCTTCACTTGGACACAGTTCCCAAAAACTCATTGCTCTTAACATGAAGTTTAAGTTACAAGTGCAATTATCAACATGCTACTGGTTAAATATGTAATTCTTTAAATCACTATTATTAAAATATAGGAATGTGAGAATTATGAGTTATTTTTGAAGCAGAAAGCTATTTCAGCAACAACTAGAGACAAAAGAGAATGTCATCAAAGTTTTACTTTCTGAAACAATGCATATTCTGTCCCTTCAGTATCAAAATATGAAGCAAGTTTCTTGATGCATGTTGAATATGCAATTCCCACCCATAGCAGGTCTGCTCCTTATCATCCTGGAAAAACCCACTGACTGCTACCTTAAGTTCTAGGGGAAAGATGAACTTTACTTGTCCTGTCAGTATGAAGAACATCTGATCCCATCACTTAATCTTTTATCCAGACAAGTGAGGATAAATGTTTTCCAATTTCTTCATTTGATTGCATTAATGTTGAATTGACAAAAGAGAACAGATGATTGTGTAAAGATTTCATTGGTTTCTTATTTCATAACAGAAGATATCTCAGTACATGAACTCACTAATTTGAAGTGTAGAACACCCATCAGTTGTGATTTGTGCTACATGCACAAGCAAGTCTGCAAACTTTTTGGATAGCTGCATATTTGGGCAAAAGGTCCTAGGTTTTGAACAATAGATGGAAAAAATAAACAACAAAAAAAAGAGCAATGGAACAAGACAGTGGTGGAAAATTAGTTGAAAATTATGAGTGTTAAAAGAAATAACTCTTCCATGATGGAATAAATTACTCATGTGACTAGCAAGAATTTATTCTTTAAGCAGCAAAGCCTAGCAGCAGACCACTAAAGTCTGTAACACACAGGGTATCTTTGAAGGTGTTTGCTTAGCTGACAGGGGACAGCTGTTTGGCATCATACTTGCCATAGCAAATACACACAACTTAGAGTGCTTTCTGCTTCTCTGCATGTGAATGAGCCCTGTTACCCCATGGCCTCTTCCCTCATAGTCCAGAATTTATTGTTCTGTGATGGTATTGTAGCTATGCCTCGCAGCCTGCTCTCAGAGGATCATTACAGAAATCCTTATGCACAAAAGCTAATGGGTGAAACAGCCAGACAGGCTTGAGATTGGATTTCTTGGCATTGGGCTGAAGAGGAATTTCATTTTACATTTTAGAATGCAAAGATTGAACGTAATCTCAAAGACAAAGGACGGTAAATACAGCCCTCAACTTCTCTTTTACTGGCCATCACCAATGTTTTCTATCTTTGTAAACACATTTCTACCTTGTAGTTTTGCTTTTCTTGTTCCACCCCTCTTCTCCTCACTTTACTCCTTTTTTAACTTCCCTGCTTCTTCTTCAGGACAGTTTTCACCATACATCTCCTCTAAATCATTTTGCCAGTGCTTCAGGGGATTTTTATAGCAGCAGTTGCTAAAACATCTTATTGGGTTACAGCTGGCAGAGGTAACGGGGGATCCTCTTATGTTAACTGCTGTGCAGGGCACCTGTAAAAGAACACAAAATCATTCTCAAAAATGAGGTCAGTGATAGGTACAATAGGAAAGCAAGAATATCACCCTCAAAAGGTGATATGTGTTTGTGTAATGATCCAAGTAGTGAGAGATACCCTTGTCCAAACTAAGGTGCAAATGAGAACATATGCCAAAGTCAACAATACAGACTTCATTGAACAATGAATGCTAGGTAGAGAGATAGAAAGAAATAAAACCCTGTGGGTTTTGTTTTTGTTTTTTTTTTGGGGGGGGGGGCAGGGGGGGCGGGGGAGAGAGAGAGAGAAAGAGAGAGAGAGACAGTGTGATAAAGCAGAAGATAATCAGCACTCACAGATCCAGCGGCGTCCCATTGGTCCTTCTTCACCCTGGTTTTCTCACTTGTAGGAATCCCAAGGTTGTTAAAACTTTCATTATTTATACATTTTAGTGAACAACAGAATTAATATTTGTTGCCTACATGTTGTGGTGCATTAATTTGGTTTATATTTGTAATGTTCTTTTCTATCTGTCCCTGCCCAGCTGTGCACACCCCCCTCACTGAGATGTAACCTAATCCTGTTTCCTCCCACTGAAAACTTATTGGTGAGGCCTCTGGGTCTCTCCTATGGGCCCTGCCCCCTGGGGGAAAAAGCCACGGCGGGGGAGGGGCCAGCACTCTCTGGCATCGGCTTTCCATCAGGTAGGGTCTCCAGGTGAGCAGGACATAAGAATAAAAGCAGAACTACCCTACTAAGACAGAGAGTCGAGTCTCTTCCTTTACCTTCGGTGGCATCTAGTCTTGTGGGAAAGGCTACATCTGGTGCCCGAACTGGGGCTTGAAGCCACGAAAAGGTCCCCAAAAAGCTGGAAGAGCCACTCAGAGAGCATGTGGCTGAAGAAACCCACGCAGAGACAGACCCATCAGGCTTGGCGTTCACTGTGGAGTCTCCAGACACAGGACTCTACAGGCCACGGCTGCAGTTTTCTTCCTTGGACTCAAAAATCCCATCGGAGTGCTGGAAAAAAAGCCTGCGACTGGCAAGCTGCCTAGGGACGGCCAGATGCTCATGGAAAAATGACCCTAGGATCAGAGACTGAAAGCGCTTTATGCACCAGAGAGGGGTCTCTAGGTAAAAGGACTGGTTGGGAAAGAAAGGAAAGAAATGCTGGAATTTTGGTGAGAATCACTTTCGGTTTTCTAAGGGAAAAGGGGTTTTTCTCTATTGGGGAAGGTTTTGCTTCCAGAGTGAACCTTCAGAGTGCTTTGGAGATAGCACACTTATTAGGGCAGCCTTGGGTGGGGGGTGGATCCCCTTTTTGGCTTTTTGTCTCTCCAGCAAGTTTTCTTTTCCTTTCAATTTCTCGGTCACAATAGGTAGAACACAGAAACTCAAAATCAGAGCCAAAAATGGGTACAAGATTGTCTATTCCCCACAAAAGAGTCTATTATTACATTTTATATACCTTGAATAATGAAGAGACCCATTATTCAAAGAAACAGCTGAAAAAATTAACCCTCTGGTTATTTTCTCAGTTTCCACACTTACCATCAGAGCAAATAAGCTGTCCATAATTCTGGGAGGCTATATAAAAAAACCAGTTGAATCTGGCTCTTCAAACAGTAAAGAAGATGCAAATTTTTCCTTTTATAGCTTAAAAATTAAGTTTGCATTGCGAAAACAAAATAAAAAGGAAAAAAGGCCAGTTCTTTGTGAATTTTCCCCAGCTCATACCTTTGCAGGCAGTCCGAGTACTCAAAACTCCCATCTCGGGAGTCCCAGAGGTGGGGGGGGTCACAAGCTGGAGGGGATTCCTTTGTCCAAAATAGCCGAAGCCACGTGTTTCAGAGCCATGCGGCGTCTCCCTCGTTCACTCCGGCACCACCCTCTCCTCTGACTCTGTTCCATTCCCTCAAACCTCTGCCCTCCGACTCCTCCCCGTGTGACTCAAACCTCCCTGTCCCACGGTTTCCTCGCCCACAGTCACTGTTCCTGCAGAGCGGACAGGGGAGGTGAGGCGCAGGCCTCGTCCCCGGACTCCACCCTGCGCGGGCAGCTGTCTGTGGAGCTCGTCCTCACCCTGGGGCCGTGCCGCGGCGTGGCGCCGGTGGCCAAGGAGAGCAAGAGACGGCCTTGCAAACGCCACCGAGGGGACCCAGAAGAGAGAGGGCTTAGAGAGGGGATGGGGGCGGGGTGCG
Organism: Hirundo rustica; assembly: GCF_015227805.2. Taxonomy (NCBI): domain Eukaryota; kingdom Metazoa; phylum Chordata; class Aves; order Passeriformes; family Hirundinidae; genus Hirundo; species Hirundo rustica. The sequence goes on along the minus strand of NC_053488.1, from coordinate 53,974,569 downwards.
GGGCGTCATCGTCCCCGCTGTGCGGCGTCTCACGTGGGAGTGCGGGGGCCGGGCCCGCCGGACCCCGGCGCCGCTGTCAGTCAGGGCGAACTGTCCTCAGTGCGCTCCGACCGCGCAGCGCCGCCGGCCCAGGCTTCACGGGCCGCACAGGGGCACCCGGGGTCTGCGGCGATGTGGGGGGGGAACCCGGAAGCAGGGAGCAATCCCGACTTTTCTGCCATTCAATTAGCACCCCAGCCTGATAAGTCTTTCCAACCTTATAGTAAAACAAAGCAGCTTCCATCAGAATTTTAGTAATATTTGTGGGATGTTTAACATGAGCTGTCGAGTTACAGGTTAAGAATAAGGGAACCCAGGAACAGGTCCTGGAGGAGATGGCTCCGGCCGATGCAGACGAGTAGTGCAAGGCAGCTACCCTTAGCCTGTCCACAGAACCAGCTCCAACTTTACATGACATGCTCCAGGTGTGTGCCAGGAAGATTCCCTTCATAAAGGCTCATCAAAACCACAATTCCAGAGTCAAGCCACCACAAAAAGCTGCTGCAAACACCGTGCTTCCTGTACCCCAGCCATCACCAAAGAGAAGAACGTGTCTACTGTGTGATCAGGCTGGACATTGGGCATCTCAATGCCCTTTGAAGAAGCCATTTCTGGACTTTCGGGACAATGGGGGTGGGAGGTCTCAAAGGGCTAAAGGGAATTTTTCAAAGAAACTAGAAAGTGTAAATGTTAAACTAACTAATCCTGCTTTAACCAGTTCTGCCTTTCAGCAAAAGTCACCAGATATGATGGTAAAGGATCCAGCGACCGGAGAAATAAAAAGTCCTCATGATCCGGTCACCTGGGGTCGTGGGTACGCCTATGTGTCCACTACCCCAGATCTCAAGTGGGTGCCAGCTGAGTGGGTGAAACCCTTCATCCCCAAAACTGCAAAACCCCCTGCAGAGGGCCCACAAGTGGCCAGTGCTGCCTGGAGGAGGAGAAAGTGCCGAACCTCCTGGAGGAGGAGAAAGTGCCGAACCTTCTCCTTCTAATTATCATTATTCCTTGACAGTGTCTTTCTAAACAGTTTGCACTAAAGGTAATTTTTCTTTTGCAACTTTAAAGGTACTCAAGGTCTGAACTCTAAGCATCTCCCACGAACCGAGCCTTCCTCCTTCTTAATTTAATAAGAAAAGGGGAAATCTTGTAATGGATTAATTGGGTTTATATTTGTAATGTTCTTTTCTATCTGTCCCTGCCCAGCAGTGCCCATCCCCCTGACTGAGATGTAACCTAATCCTGTTTTATCACTGATCGGGTGGTGCCTCTGGGTCTCTCCTATGGACCCCGCCCCCTGGGGGAAAAAGCCATGGCAGGGGAGGGGCCAGCACTCTCTGGCTTAGGCTTTCCATTGGGTAGGGTCTCCAGGCTCAGCAGGACTTAAGAATAAATTCAGAACTACCCTACTAGGACAGAGAGTCAAGACTCTTCCTTTACCTTCGGCGGCATCTAGTCTCGTGGGAAAGGCTACACCTACAGACTTCTCTAATGCTGCTGGTTAAATTATTCCCTTGCTTCTAATGCTGACTAGCCTCATGCTCAGTCTTTCATCTCCTGTGTAACGGTGGGTTTCTTGGATCAGTATAACCAGAATAATCTTTTACGTTGTTGGGGGTTAAGTTTTCCTGTGGAGTTTTTCCCCCACATAAGTTGCTAAGAGACTAAATACTGATGCTTAAAGGGTACTTGACCTACACAAAAGGTAGCAGATCACTTAGTTTGAGGGGGAGGAAAAGGCTCAGGGGCTCTAGGAGCTGAGGGTGGTCTCTTCTGCCCTCGGTCTTGGAGAGGAAGGTCAAGCAACTGCTGGCTGTGTGAGGAGTCCGCTGTTAGCGGAGGGTCCTGTCCTGGGAATTCTATCATCTGTTGGAGCGCCCAGGAATTCAGAGCTCCTCACCTGCCCTGCTGGAGCTGGGTCAGCCCCTGTCCAGCCATTGTGGCTTCTTTCAGCACTGCTCACTTCGCCTGCCAGGACACCCCCTGCCTGCCGGGACAAACCCACCGTTTCCAGCCATCAGGATCAGAGTTTCCACCATTTTGGCTTGGTGCTCTCAGGGTCCCGAGAGATCAGACTGCCTGGGGCTTGTGAGACAAAGCCCCTCAGGGTTCTTGGTTCTGTTTATTATTTTTTATTATTATTATTATTATTATTATTATTATTATTATTATTGCTGTTGTTGTCTGTCCTGTTATATTTACCAGTAAAGGACTGTTATTCCTTTCCCCATAGCTCTGACTGAAAAAAACCTTTTTAATCTTCCAAATTTATAATAACTTGGAGGGAAGGGATTGGAATTCCCCATTCCTAGAGAGGCCTGCCTCTCCCTAGCAGATACCTGTCTTTTCAAACCAAGACAGTTGTCAGAACTTATTTCAGCGCAGTTTCTGAGTTGGCTTTCCTTGTGGCCCATTGTAGTGGTGGGTGTTTGAGAAGTTGTGATTTGCTCCTGTTACCCGCCCCCCCCCTCCACCCTCAGTGTCTGGTTTATTTTGGTTTTTATCCCAGGCTTTCCCCTCCCCTTTCCCTTTGTCCCCTCTCCTGACCCTGCCCTGTGTTAACCTGGGGCAAATTACCTACATGCCCCACTGTCTCTGCCCCCTGGCTTAAATGTTAGTGCGGGACTCTGCCTGAGCTCTCTCTCCTGTGCCACCTTGAAGAATAAAGGCCTCTGTAAGAGAGAGCCTTCTCTGACCCTTGCTATGAAACCTAGACGTGGAGGATACCAGGACCAAGGGTACAGAAAACAGTTCTGCTCTCTACTGTTCCTTGGACTGTTTGCATTACCAGAGCCCCCTGGGCCCCTGATGTCAGCCCATAAGTTCCTCATCCTTTGTGTTCATTACCAGTGGCACACTTTTCTCCTCAAGTTTTGTTAACCTTTCCCTTGGTCTCAGATAATAGTGCACCTTTTATCTTACGTCAAGTTCCCACTGTGGTGGCATAACCTACAGTCCAAGTTACAGGTATCCATGAACTCATATTTCAGGGAAGGTGTTAAATAGTCATAGGTGGTTGCAGATGCCATCTGTCCCATAATTTGGTGTGAACTTTGCCTGGAGATATGTGTACGAGCTTCTTTACACAATTTGTCACAGCGGGAATTTTTGTCTGGATGCATTACCCAGGACAAGCTAACCAGATCTTGCCTATACCAATGCTTAAGTCATCCTGTCATGCCGTTCTGTGTTTATCTCATGGCAAAGACCTTCTATGGCCTTAGCGGTGTTTGAGACAGGCAACTGCACTCCTAAAGTCCTTACAGAGTGTAGATGTAAACCCAGCCTCCCTGATTAATTTTAAAGTAAATTTTTAGATGTAGAGGATTAAATAGAGTTTGAAACCTAGATTTTATGAAGTTCTGATCTATTAGCAGATAAACTCCCAGCTATCAGAAGTCGGAGATCAGAAGGCACCATTATTTGTGTGTCATAGAGAGCTGAGACAAATTGGTTTTCCCGAGAGGGCCCCATACCACCTACTGAATGGCCTCTTATGTTCCCAGCTATGCCCAAAACCACAGAAATTTCTAATGCTTTACTTAATATGGCGGGGAGCAGGAGGGGGGCATAAGAGAGCTTCTTTCTTGAAGCCACACTATGCTGATGTTAAAAATTACAGTGATTTTCTTGTAATAAAAGATAATTTAAAATATAATAAATTATAATTTATTACTAAATTATAATTATTATTTGTCTTGGTTTGAAAAGACAGGTATCTGATAGGGAGAGGCAGGCCTCTCTAGGAATGGGGAATTCCAATCCCTTCCCTCCAAGTTATTATAATTTGGAAGATTAAAAAAAACTTTTCAGTCAGAGCTATGGGGAAAGGAATATCAGTCCTTTACTAGTAAATATAACAGGGCAGACAAACGACAACAGCAATTATAATAATAGTAAAACAGAACCAAGACCCCCCAGGGGCTTTGTCTCACAAGCCCCGGGCAGTCTGATCTCTTGGGACCCTGAGAGCACCAAGCCAAAATGGTGGAAACTCTGGTCCTGATGGCTGGAAACGGTGGGTTTGTCCCAGCAGGCAGGGGGTGTCCTGGCAGGCGAAGTGAGCAGTGCTGAAAGAAGCCACAGCGGCTGGACCTGGGCTGACCCAAAATCCAGCAGGGCAGGTGAAAAAAACCTCCGAATTCCTGGGTGCTCCAACAGATGATAGAATTCTCAGGACCGAACCCCTCCATTAACCGTGGAATCCACGCAGCTACCTGTCACCTGACCGTCCTCTCCGGAAAACCGAGAGCCGAAAAGAACCACCACCCTCGGCTCCCAGGAGCCTTTTTCCTTCCCCTTAACTAAGTGATCCACACCTTTTGTCTGGGTTAAGCACCCTTTAACTATCAGTATTTAGTCTCCTAGACACTGGGGGGGGGAAGGGGGGGGGATGGAATTCCACAGGAAAACTTAACCCCCAACATTATCCACCCCAAATTTTTTTCCCATGCCAACATATTATATTGAATTTAAGCCTTTAAATAATATATATACATGTGAATATGAATACAGACACAGTCACAGTGTTCACCGAAAAACAAGGTTCCCTTGAAGTATGCAGTGGGTCTCTCCATCCTTTTGCATCACCCACCATGTGCAGCCAGGTCCCTGAGCAAAAACAGCCCCAGGAGCGGGATTGTCTTTGCTGGAGGCAGAATTAATCCAGTTTTTCCCAGCATTCCTCCCACATGTACCACTGGAACCTTATCTCCATCTCTTCTTCTCAGGGGCTGAGATTGGGCGGGGCCTGCTCAGATTGGGTGGAACCTCGAGTGTTCACTAACCAGGTGGCCTTTGCTAAATTAATCTCCCAGTTCTTGAAAGTCCCCCCACCCAGTGCCTTCAAAGTGGTTTTAAGCAGGCCATTGCACCATTCAACCTTCCCGGCTGCTGGCACATGATAAGGAATATGGTACACCCACTCAATGCCACGTTCTCTAGCCCAGGTGTTTATAAGGCTGTTCTTGAAATGAGTCCCGTTGTCAGACTCAATCCTCTCAGGGGTACCATGTCTCCACAGGATTTGCTTTTCAAAGCCCAGGATGGTGTTCCGGGCAGTAGCATGAGGCACCGGGTAGGTTTCCAGCCATCAAGTGGTGGCTTCCACCATGGTCAGCACATAGCGCTTGCCTTGGCGGGTTTGGGGAAGGGTGATGTAGTCTGCCAGGCTTCCCCGTACTTATACTTGGACCATTGCCCGCCATACCATAGCGGCTTCACCCGCTTGGCCTGCTTGATTGCAGCACACGTCTCACAGTCATGGATAACCTGAGAAATGCTGTCCATAGTTAGATCCACCCCTCGGTCTCGTGCCCACTTATAGGTGGCATCTCTGCCCTGATGGCCTGAGGCCCATCATGGGCCCATCGAGCTAGGAACAACTCTCCCTTGTGTTGCCAATCTAAGTCTATCTTTGACATCTCTATCTTCGCATCTTGATCCACCTGCTTGTTGTTTCGGTGCTCCTCATTAGCCCGACTCTTGGGGACATGGGCATCTACATGACATCTTTCACAGGTAGTTTCTCTACCCGAGTGGCAATGTCCTTCCACTCATCTGCAGCCCAGATTGGCTTTCCCCTATGCTGCCAACTGGCCTTTTTCCACCTGTCCAGCCAACCCCACAGAGCATTGGCCACCATCCACGAATCAGTGTAGAGGTAGAGCTTTGGCCACTTCTCTCTTTCAGCAATGTCCAGGGCCAGTTGAACAGCTTTGAGCTCAGCGAGTTGACTTGACCCACCTTCTCCTTCAGTGGCTTGTGCAACCTGTCGTGTGGGGCTCCATACAGCTGCTTTCCACTTTTGTTTCATCCCAATGATGCGGCAGGAACTGTCAGTGAAAAGAGCATAGCGTGTTTCTTCTGCTGGCAGTTGGTTGTATGGTGGAGCTTCTTCGGCACGTGTCACTTGTTCCTACTCCTCTTCATCTGTGAGACCAAAGATATAATTTAAAATATAATAAATTATAATTTATTACTAAATTATAGTTATAATTTTATTACAATGATAACTATTATTTATTATATTGTTGCTAAAATATAATTTATTTAATATAGGGGCATAAGAGAGCTTCTTTCTTGTAGCGACACTACGCTGATATTAAAAATTACAGTGATTTTCCTCATTTTGCACAGTGTCAAGGATCAGCCTTTCTGCCCAAGTTGTCCCATGCAGGGTACCAGAGAGCACTTGTACTAGGCTAATGTCCAAGGCACTGGGATTGGGATACAATGGACTTTCTGTCGGCTGATTCTTGCCAGGCACTGTTTGTTGCCAGACAAAAAGCTACCAAGGCCCTCAGGCATACCCTGGGATTTTATTCACCACCTGAGATGCTTGTTTTGATGAAATAAAAGCAGCTAATGAATCCTACACTTAAAATTTATTACTCCTGTATAAATCACCTGCCACTGAATCAAATGATCTTTATACATCTTTGGAAATCAGAAGTGATGCCTTTTGATGGCAGTCTTCTAGAGATACAAATACCTTATAATAAAACTGTGGGTTATTTATAGATATTATTTCCTTTGGTTTGCAACTTATGTTTCTGTGTCTGCATCTATGTATTTGTACCTTTTTATCTTCTGAGGACCTGCAATGCGACTCTGAATGACAAGGCACATACTTTCCTTTGCATAATATCATACCAAAAATTAAACACTCATTTATAACCACTGTGTAAGAAGCTACTTAACCTATGATTTATACTGAGGCATGAAAAGAGGAAATGGATTGTGGTGAAGATGCAGGAAAAGAATACATTAATGGAAGCAGGGCAGGGCAGAACAAGCTAGCTTTTGATTTGGAAAATATCCTTAGGCAATCATATTCTGAAATATGGAAAAATGCAAAATATTTAGGACATCATGTACAATATAATAAGTGTTTAGTGTTTTTTGTGGTTGACCAGTTTTCCCATGACTAGCTAGAAAGAAAGTAAAAAGGGGAGAAGCCTAGAGGCTCTTCTGAGAAACCGAATCAGGGTCTTTCACTGATTTTCCATAGTTCATGGCTATGTCAATCCCAAAAAGAAGCAATGAAAAAAAGCAGCATTGTGGAATTTTAAGCACCTGGCTGATTTGAATGAATCCAGCTAAAAAATCAAAACATGTACTGCGAAAAGTAGTGGTGACATTTTTGCTGACATCCTGATCTCTCTCTTTCAGCATTTCTATCCTTGATCATTGCTGATACTCTGAATTATTTTCTGTGCTACTTCAACATTTTCACACAAATAGCAAATATAAATAAACAATGCATTTCCATTAGAGCTATAGAATCACAAAAAACAAATTGCAGAAGTTTCCAATTTTACTGAAAATAAGCTGCCTTCCAGGAACAAGATGCAGTCAAATAATAAAGAATGATACTTGCTTTTTGTTTTGCAAGATATAGAATGACCAAAGGCAGTGGACAGTTTAATGTAACAGAAATTGCACAGCTCTGATTTTTTCCTTGTGTAGATGATATCATTGAAGATTTTTTACAAACAATTTTAGCTCTATTGATACTTAAAATGTTATACATCATCTGTAAATTAAAATCATACCTCTATTATGGTGCAAAGGATGCTAAGAAAGAGCATGACTTAAACATTCCAGGGATGAAACAGGTTGCATTCTCTTATAACTTAGTATAAGAGAAATATCTTTTACATGTTTATAGAATAACTTCATAATCAGTTAAATAAAACTTTTGCTAACATTACTGCTATAATTTTTAAGCACATGTATGAATGCTCTTTTTAAAATATTTATGCAACTGTGTATTTAGAAACGAACTGCTGTTTAGCAAATGAGTGTTAGTGAGCCTGACAAAACACTGTTAGTTCTTTTATGGTTATTGGTATTTAATTTTCTACCTGCTACAATGAAAAGATTTAAATGATATGGCAAACAGCTAGTGATTTCTCTACAGTGTTTATCACACTGCTTTATTAACATAGCATACAGATTATCAAGCAGCTGATGTTATCCTCCAAGAAATAATAGCCACAATTAACTTCCTTCCCAAATTCCTGACTGCCCCAATTACTAAAAACAAGTCAGTGCGACATAGGAACTAAAAAAAAAAATAAATTAAAAAAAAATTTAAAAAAAAAAAAAAATCCCTCAGAACTCCTTGCCTGATAAATGATAGGAAAGTTTGACAGATCAGAACGATACGAAGCAGCCTAAAACATTTGGCACAATGTGTGTCTGGCATACAGAGACTGCTTGTCAAATGCCTATGACTCCATACAGCAGCTAGGGACCCTATGGAGCAGCAGATGGACCATTAAGGTAGTATTAATGTAGATGCCATCAGTTTTCAGTTCTGACTGGGACATACTCTTAAGAACTATGAGCAGCTGCTGCCATTTATTGTGACAGCTTCCTGCTAACTTTTGCCAACTGGCACAATCTGACTCTTTGTACCTGAGCTATTAAATGTGTGACTTCCACAATTTTATTCCTCCAGAGAACCCTTTTAATAATCCTCTGAAAAAGGAATAAGGCATTTATCATCAAAGTTGATACACATACCATATAGTTATATTGTCCTTTCACACTGGCTGTGGATTTTACAGAAGTAAGCATAATCAAGCTTCCCATGTCATATACAGTGCCTGAAATAAGCAAGACTGGTGAGTTCTTAAGCTGCATTTAAATGAACTACATTTCAATTACTTGAAATTTTATTTCAAGTTTTTGATCTAGCTTTACTTTTGGAGGAAAAAAGTCCCCAAAAACAAAAACAACAAAAAAGGAAGCACATTTAATTTCATTAATAAATAGAAATAAATGCACTTTATTTTTAACTAATCCTTTCTGTCAATGAGCACAGGTCAATATTACAAATAGGTAGGGATTTTTGAGAACCCACTGGTCTACTTAGTATCTAAACATTCTTTTTGTGGCAAGCAAAGCTGTCCATCCTTGTCTTCACTGCGTAGCAGGAATAGTGCATTGTAAATGATAAGTGATCTTGTATTTGTTATTGCTCACACTATAATTTTAGCAAAATATGCAACAATACTACTGGCAGAAAAAAACCCCACCCTGTTGTATATGTCTTTGATCCAGCTAGACTTCTAGGGATACATTATATCGTTTGATTGTGCCAAACAAGAAATCTAACAGTACAGCACAGCATAAGGTTTGACATATAAGAGCTGCAGCTAGTCATTATAAAAAAATGGCTGGCAGACATTCATTATGCTGAGCTAACACTCTTCTGCTTCAAATCTTTCTGTAATTGGATTAATAATGTGTGCATGGACTTCTATTGCAGAATTTAGTTGCTTGATGCTACAATAGGCAAATCTACATATGTCATCCCCCCCCCTCCCCCCCCCAAATTTTATGTGTTAAAAAAAACCTATGTAAAAATTCCTGCTCTGATATGTGGAATGGGAGCCACACACACACTAAAAATACAAAGGATAAAAGTGTGGAGACTGCACATATTGGGAAAATTATAAATCAAACATAACTAATTATTAATAGAAATCTTTTACATGAGGAGAAAACATTTGAAACAATATTAGCAGTTCCAAGAGAAACTTAAATCCTGAATATTACAATGATTTAACTTCCAGTATGACTTAAATTTTACATGTAGTGGGTATCACACACATAGGCTTACTATATTAGAATTTTTTAAGCTATATTTTTTTATACTATTATGCATTCTTTGAGTGAAGGTTATCCAAAATTGTAATTCTTTTGATATGTGTATGAACCTAAGCAATTTTCCAATGTGCAGAATAATACCTGTTCTAGGAAATTAGGATTGTATAAAGTAATGCATGTGTAATAATATCAATCCTAAGAACGCAGAAGGAATTTAGGAAATCTCAGTATTTACTAGGATTAAGGATTTACACCCTGATTTTAGTGCTTTTCCCAATATAAAGAGCAGCAATGTGCTTAAATATCATCAGATAAAGGCCCTAAGGGTGATGAACTAGAAAGGCAACTTTGTTCAAGAAAGGCCTTTATCATACACTCAGCTTCAGAAGCTTGCTCAAGACCCACTGCAATAAACATGCTTCTTATAAAACAAATAACCTACCAAACAAACAAGAAAACAACAAGTAAAGCACAGACTTAAATGCTATTCTGGGTGAAAGCCTGTAGTGGGAAGTGGTAGAGAGGGAAGGAGAAATGGAGGCAGAGGAGAGAGGGGTGGTAAGTCTGTGGGAACTTATATGCAATGAGTACATAGGCATCACAAGTACCTACCTAGATAAGAACGAGTTAAATGAACGGAGGCATAATGTCCTACTTTAGTTAAGTAAATGGCCATTCAATCTTTAAGCACTTAATGTAGCAGATAACTCACATGTATGGCAAAATGCCCATATAGTATCACAGTAACAGTTCCTGACTTTAACTGTACTTAAAACAGCCCTTCATGAGCAGTACTGAAAATACACTCATTCTCACATGTGCCACTGAATAATGCCCAGGATTTTTCTATCTTTTTGTTTCTACAGAGTGTACAAATAAATAATATATGTATTTACAAGAACAAATCCATAAACAGAAAATGTGGTTCAATAACCTAGATTTGATAAGTACCCATTTTGGACTATGAACTTTGTTATGTGGAGACAGAGGAGGACTCAGTTAATGTGTTTTCCAAAGCCATCACTGGCACTGAGAAGTTGCACAAATGAAAGTGATTCTTCCAGCAATGTTGTAACATAGAGAATCATTTAGGTAAGAAAGATTTTTAATTTCATTGACTCCTTAGCTAATCCATTTAAAATCCTTTGTATATACTCAACATAGCAAAGTAATGGGACAGTAGTTGATTATAAACATTCTACAGCTTATATAGAAATTATTTTTCTACATGATTACTGCAGTTTTTACACCCTGTGCTGTACTCTGCTCCACTATAAATTAAACATGAGGATAAAAGCAACTCCATGTAAGAACTCAATTCAGCTTTTGAGCCCAAGTAGTTAAACACTTCCAGGTTACAAAATTGGCTCAAATTACAGAGCATTTTTTTGCAAGGACAAATACATAAAATCTGATTTCATACCCAAAAGTGTCCAGTAAAGTTCTGTAATTTCTGGCATTTCTAGCTCAAAAGTTGAAATATATTGGTAAAGAAGTGTGAAAAATCTTTACATTTAAGAGTGTAAAAATGGGTCACACTTTAAATTTCCATCCAGACCACTGTCCAGTGACCAAAAACAACCGTCTGAGGAAGAAGAGAAATCACATAATATTTTCTTTAGCAAACTCTCACAGAAGTTTCAGTATCAAGAATATAAGTGACAAAATTGTCATTGTGCTTTAACAGCCTTTAATAAAAATTTCTTTCATCAATTTGTGCTATTACATTTTAATCTGGGGAAAAAAGTCTAATCAAATGCTGTACTGAAAATGTATTCCACCTTTGGTTTTGCTCTTAGGTGTTGGCTGCTAATTTCATTCACTTACTCCTAGTTTGTTTACTTATAAAAAACTTGGTTAATAAATTTCTTTTTATCATGCCATTCGTGCACCAGTCATGTCTTGACCACCTCAAAAAGAAGAAGAGGAAGATGAATCCAAGAACTGAGTGAATAAAAAGAAAAGTAAAATCACTAATATTAAGATGCATGATCTTTGGTGCAGCTGACCACACAATCAGCACCAACACAAATACAGAAAAAAAGAACTTATGCTTATGTAGGAAATGGAAGGATAGCCCCTAAACACAGCCCTTTCATACAGCAAATTTTATGATCAGAAAATGGGAAAACACAGCCACTGCACACTGTGTGCTTTTTTCTGTGTGTGGTATGTGATTTTCATCATACTTTTTCTGAGTTTGGAGATTTAATGGTTGGAGGAACAGGACATGGCTTCAGTTCTAAGCCAGGCAAGGCTATTTTCTTTCCAAAAGAAGATGAAGGTCACCACCGACCCACAGCATCTGCTTTGCACTGCCATACGTAAATGACTAGAAAATAATCTTCATAATGCAAACAATAAGCAATGATCTGTGCTTTCTTTTCACCCCTAGAAACAAAAGAATATTGTATCTTTTATTTTCACCCTCCCCAAACAGAGTTCAAAGACTTATAGGTGCTTTAAAAAAAATACCTGCTTTTCATCAATGTGCATATTTTAGCAGTTTCAAAAGCATATTAATATCCTTTGTGACTTCAGTTAAAGTAAACAGAAATAATTGGAAAGGTGACAGATAAATTATTAGAAGACAGTATTTAGGATTTGCAATACAAACTAAGCAAAAAAGAAAGCAAAAATTCTTCTCAGATAAATAATTTAAAAGAAAGTAACACTTTTACTTGAGCATGAATTGTTTATTAAGGTTAATATTTTTTGTATATATATATATATATTAGGGACATATGAAAAATAAGAAGTGCTACTTTTTCATAGTAAACTACACACACAACTATTCCTTTGGGTTTAAATTTTAACAGAAAAAATTACAGAGATTAGTATGTGAAAGATTGAAATATCTGTCTCTAACCACTATTAATGCAATGTTCCTTTGTAAACTATATATTCTACTAAGCTGATAATTAATCACTTTACATTAGATCAAATAATGGCAATTACTCCAAGCATAAATGTTCCAAGCATATCCAAAATAATACTACAAAGATAATTACAAACCTAATAGTCTTTTGTTTAGTTAAAGTATACTTTCTTCTTTAAAATCCTTTTACCACTTCCGAAGCCAAAGCATTCTTCTCCTTTTGCAGAGGGCTAAGTAACCTTTATAATTTATTTTCCTCTACAATTAAATATAATTGAAATAAACGAAGATCTGTGACATGAAGGAGCAAACACATGCAATAGAGCTTTATTGAATAATAGTGAATATATTGATTTCTATATATGTATGTATTCAACTGGAAAATGTTTGATTCACACAATTTACAAAAATAGGCTTCCCAGTAATTTTGTTACCTGAAGGTGTGTCCCTTGCCTCAAGCAGGAACTGTATTTTGTGAAGGATATATCTCTTGATGTGTATGATAACAACAGATGGCACAAACACACCTGGAACTAATAAATAAAATGCATTCCTCTGCTCAAGGTAAAACATCCTTTCTCATAATATGAAAGCCTGCAACATGGATTTGGACACCGTAATGTCACATATTACATATATTATCTCTGTGCTGTCTCTGCTCATCAATAGTGTTTGTTGTCAGAAATTGTGCTCCAAAAACAAAGACTGTGGGAGTGCGCAGAGCTGTGTGACACATTGGTGGAGGAACAGGCATGTCACATACCTGCAGCTTCAGCAGTGGAAAGCCACCAAGCTGTGCCATGTCACCACTACCTTCTGCAAAATCTCAGTTCAAAGAAAGGTGTGTGACATGTCTGCCTCACACTTCAAAGACACATATGCCACGTGGCAAAAGCTGCTGCAAGCCCTTTCTCATGTTTTGGATCAGCATTTTATACTTCGGATTTTTATTCCTTCTCCCACATGGTGCTAATAAATGGAGGAAAATCGTTTCCATTTTACACATCTGAAAGCATCATATTTCAAAAGCTAGTGTCAGACCCATCACCTTGCCTGTATATGCATTTTTGACTGTTCACACTGAGTATGGTTTTTGCATCCCATCATGCTAACCTGGCACTTTTAAGAACACATTTTCTTTAAGTAGTATTGAATATACACATGCAGGACTGTGCATCATAGGAGGACACCCAGATTTTAGTGGAAATACATTGTAGGGTTTACCCAAAATGAATGTGAGACAATGGTGTAAGCATTCTACCAGTAAAATTAGTGATGCTGCCCTAAAGGTAATAAAGTAAAATTGATTTACATGAGTCAAACTCTTCACATGTTCCTTTGCATAGTGCATTTAATAAAACCTTTAATTAATCTTTGATTACAGGATGGTCCAGACCTTTAAGTCTGAAGTAGCTTATGTCTGAAAGAAAACCTCCTCATTGATATTTTCACTTCTGAGATGAAAATATTTTCATTTGTACAGTATTTTCATCATGGAGAATACTCAAGCACTTTGGCATGATATTTTAGGAAATATTTAAAAATATTTAAAAATAAACCAACAAATGTGATATTTTCTATTCTAAAGGACATTGTATTCATTTGTAGCTGATACAATTTCTTATTATCCCTTTCATCAGTCAATCTTCTTAACTATTGAATATTGCCTAAAAAAATCTTAGCTTACCATCAACGCTGGAATTCCCTTTGATTGAGAAATCATGCATTTCCTAACATGATGTTATTTTGAGACACTTTCTACCCACTGCATAAAGACAGTCAGTCGCATAGCACTTCAGTGGTAAGTCTGTCAACTTTCCTGGACCATGTGCAGCTCGAGGAATATAAGGAGTGCTCCTATGGGAAGCAAAGGTTTCCAGATTTCAAATTACACTGTCTTGGAAAAGAGAAGCAAAGTTGTGCAGAGAAACCAGGAGATGCAAATAGTCACAAGTTTCTGTGAAGTATCTTCAGGATGGATTAATACCAAGACCACTGCCAGTATGCAAGTTTTTTACCCTTTCATAACTACCATTTATTTTACATTCTTTCTTAGGCTGATGATGAGATAAGGTTCTAGTGCACTGCAGTAATAATATGCTCCATATTCTTAGAAACTTATTCTTTTTCTTAATGAGACAGCTTCTGAAATAAACATAGTTTTGTCTTTAGCCTATACTTTTCTAAAATTTTACCCTTTAAAAAAAAAAAAAATCTAAAGCCTTCTAATAATATGTTTCAAAACATTATTTTCCAAAATTGCTTTTTTGGGTATAAACCAATGCCCTGGAACATCCACATAAATATGAGGAAGAACTTTCCTGTGCAGATGATCCTTGCTGTGAATATTCAAGAACTCTCTTGGTGTACTCCTGTGCCATGTGATCTAGGATGACTCTGTTTGAATGGGGATTCTGTGATTCCTATGACATGGGCAGCGCTTGCATCTATGCATACATCATGCATAAGTCCTCAACTAAGAGTGAAAGAATCAAGCATCTTCACTTCTACATGGTATTAGAACCATTTTCTTACATAGGTGAAAAGTCTGTCAAGGGTGGAGAGCTGATACTCTGGGAGTTACTGTACTACTTTATGCATTTACCATGAGCCAGGCTCATTATTTCATATGGAGGAGATGCCTACCAACTGAAAATCCAGAACACTTCAAAATGATACATGATATGATTTCTGTCTGTGTGTGCCATTACAAACTTTTCATCTATAAGAGGGAATTATACATATTGGTATCATACTTATACATCCTTACATTTACCTTCTGAACTGAACCCAGGAGAGGGCCATGGAGGATCACCTCTGGTATGGAGACAGACTGAGGAAGTCAGTGTTGCTCAGCTTGGAGATGAGAAGGGCCCAGGGAAACTTTAAAGAATATTCCAGTACCTACAGGGACTACAAGTAAGCTGGAGAGGGAATTTTGAAAAGGACGTAGAGTGATAGGATGAGGAGTGATTACCCCAAATTAAAAGAGGACAGATTTAGGTCAAGCATTAGAAAGAAATTCTTCACTGTGAAGGTTGTTAGGCACTGGCGCAGGTAGCCCAGTGAAGCTGTGGATGCCCCATCCCTGGAAGTGTTCAAGGCCAGGTTGGTCACGTTTCTGGCCCATGACAGGGGGTATGAAACTAGGTAATCTCCAATGTCTCATCTGACCCAAATCATGCTAAGATTCCATGACTTTTAATAGAGAAAACAGAAACAAAGCTTAGTCCTCCAGGAAGCTGCATCTCCCTAAGTCTTTTGAGGATTTGTTTTATTTTGCATGGCAAAATTGAACCATTACAAATGTCAATAAATAGATTTTCAAATAGAACTAAACAAAATTCACTATGCTTTTGCTATTATATATAGTATATATTATAATAACATCAATTAACTGAAAACTTCATTCATATTGCTCCAGATCTCTCATTAAGTCGTATTTCTTCTACTAGCCCGAATCCAGCTGTAGTTCTCTCAAGGTTCCCTTAATATCTGAAATTTCTGTTGTTGCCATCACAATGGTTTTATCATACATATCTCTATGCCTAACACCACCCTTTCCTGAAGAGATTTATTCCTTTACTGTTTTCAAATACAGCTGAGCTAAAGTCTAGCCCTGTATCTAACATGAAATTGAATCTCAAAAATAGAAAAATATTCTTAGTTTAAATTTCTAATTCTGATCTTACATAATAAAATATTGTCTCAGCAATAACATTACATCAAATTCAATACTATTATTATAAGTGTCAGGATTATTCAATTTTTCAAAATAAACACGTTTAAGCCATACTAGTTTTAACCTAAGACAAAAATGTGGTAAACTTCCTTTTTCACTAATGCAACACAGGCGTCAAAACCACTTTTAAGCTGAAGACTTATCACTTTATAATTATAGAATTTATATAGAAATTATATAAACACAGTAACATGAAGGCAAGTAAGCAAACCGTCAAGTCTCAGGACAGAAAGAAAGCAAGCACAAAGTTAGGAAAATATGAGCCTACAAAGTCCAAAGGTCACTTCATTCAACCATGATTCATATGAAGAAAAAAAAATCAGGCACAACTGATATAAAATATATCCTAGAGGTGGTTTTAGATGTAATTAGATTATCATTTTTGTGAGGCAGAAATCTGACCAATATTCTTTAGGTAAAAAACCTCCCTATAATCTTATTTATGTTCTTCAAAGAGCTTTTGGGGCACAAAAAATAAACAGCAAGAAAAAAGCTGATTCCTCCACATTAAAACATGACAGTGCTGATTGAGTATCAAGCACCTCCTATAGTTCCATAAAGAAGGCTAAAAACCTTAAAGTCCATATTTGCCAAATCTTAAAAAATATATTGAATATACTTTATTAAAATGAACAAACATACAAACAAACCCAACAAAGAATCATTGTAAACTTATTACCCAAGTTATAACTGAAATGACGAGGATTCATTAACAAGCTCACACAATTAAATAGCTTTATTTAAAGAGAATAGCTTTTGCTTGTATAAATCTATATGCTTAGCTACAAAATGTATCTGAATAGAACATCAGAGATAACCTACACATGCTTCAATGTACTACAACAGATTTCATCTCAACAAAGCTATTTTTTAAGGATTTCTGGAGCACAAAATGTCTAGGGTCTGTCTTGGGCTAGTATTTCTATTCCCTGATCATCTGCTCTATGCCCAGAAATAGTTGCTGTGGCTTTAGGAGGGGTCTGGTGTAGCAGAAAGCCTCGGGGTTCTTGCATAAGCTTTTGCTTGGATAGCTTGGGTTTTGTTAGCTTAGGCAAGAAGTTTATTTTTCCCTTTCCCTGGCCTTGGAGACTGCAGCAGTAATCCTCCAGAGACCTTTTTGGGAAGTGAAATGTTTAGTTTGGTTTTGGTCTGAAGTCAGAGAGGACAATCAATGGCACACGGATGTCCAGGGCACTGAGGAGCAGGACACTGAGGGGCTGCTCTGTCCTAGCTGCAGAATGCAAACAAGCCAAACCAGTAAGAGAAAGGACACCAAATCCACCAGCTTCATCTGCTGTGAAGAAGGGACCCACGGCAGTGGTTCACCAGGTTCTTATCTGTCCAAGCTGCTGCATGAGCCCTTTGTTTTTCTTCCTTCCCTGAGACAGGGAGCTGTCACCATTTTGTTTTTCCTCCCTATCACATTGTGACTATTGTGGGGGTTTTTTTTCCCTTTCCCTGCCATTTGGGGCTTTTCTTTTGTTCCAATGTGGATATGTGAATGTGGGGGGAGGTAAGGATGGACAATTAAATATCTAGCATTTATAGTTGGGGTTTTTTTCCATGCCATGTGGGCAGTATCAATAAATGGTTGGGGTTTTTTTCACTTTCATCCACTAGTGTTAATCCCTTATTGACAGCCAGGGATTTTTGAAATCCTTTTTTAGAGGAATACTCATTCCAGAACATTTTTCTTCTAAACTTGTCTCTAAACCGAGACAAGGTCAAAATTTCAATTTCTTTAATTCAATGAAAGGAAAATCTTCATTAAAAATTTTGCAGTTTTAGAAAGCCTGCTTTCCCCAAAAGAAATACACATATATCCAGCTTCTTAATTATATTTTGTAAATCAATATGGGCAGTCACATGAAATTGTAAATATGTTTTAATTTTTCTCTTTACTTATATCTTTTAGAAAGCTTTTACTTTCATCCTTTGCCACTCCTAGCACAGAGGAAGCCGGATGTCCTTGTCAGGCCACTCCAAAATGTCTCTAAAGGGTCAATGTAATAGGGGAAATTTTCCTCCTTAAGAAAGGAGGTAAAATCAACCCTTCAAATAAGGCTAAAGAAAGACTAAAGGAACTAAAGTTTTATCAGCATCATCTTGACTCCTTGGAAGGTGAGTCTCAATACCCTCATGTAGAGTAATTTCCAAACATACTAAGGATGTGAAGGATTAGGAGCGGTTGGCAAGGAATTACAAAGAAGAAATCTTGTTTGACTAACCTGATAGACTTGAAATTATCAAGAGCAGCAATGAGCCCTCACAGCAGATGCCAACAGCCTCCTGTGCCATGTTGGGTAAAGAGTCCTCAACAGGTTGAAGGAGTTGAATCTTTCTCTCTGGTCAACAGTGGTGAAACACAAATATAGTGCTTTTGGCCTTTGGCTTTCTTTGGCTTTTGTCCAGGAGTTGGCTTTCTAGTACTGCATAGAAATGGACATATTGGAGTAAATCCAGAAAAAGGACACAATGATAACTAAGGCACCTGAACTTCTTTCATACAGGGAGAGAGCCTGTGAGAGCTGTAACTGTTTAGACAGACAAGAGAGGGTATAGGGAGATCTTGTCACTATTCACAAATACCTGGTGAAATACAGCCAGCAATTCCCAGTGACAGGACAAGGATCAATGGGCACAGACTGAAAGACAGGAAATTCCTTTTGAAGACTGGAGAATATTTTTCTACTCTAGAGGTAATTCAACATTAGTCCAAGATGCCCAGAGAGGTTTAGGAGTCTCCACTGTGCTAAGCAAAACATAACTGGTCTCATTCCTCAGCAACCTGCTATGGATGACCCTATTTTGAGCAAGAGAGTTAGCATCAAATTATTTTTTATTTTACAAAATAAAACCCCCTATATATATGTGTGGGGTTTGAGCATATTCAACCAAAGCATGAAACCCCCAAAAGTGTCAGGTTTAAGGGGTAAGATGTTGCCACTGTCTTTCTTCTACAAGATAATTCTGTTGTATATTTCTGTTTTAAAGGAACAATGACCCCATAGGAATGTCTTCAACTGGGAGGTATTTGTATATTCAGAATTTCTCAAAAGGCCAAAATGGAACTAATCAAGAACATACAAATGGCATTATACCCATGGGTTGAACAGCATATTTATAAATGATATTGTCATTAGGACAAAAACATTAGTTCAACAGCAGAGAGCTGTTCTGTGTGTGAAGTCCATGCATTTTGCCTTCATGAGCTGCTATAAAGAATGTGACAGAAATTATTAGGTACAGCAGCTAATTAGTACAGTTTTTCTTCTAAGCTCACTTTTGTTATTACAGCTGAAATATTTGAATCCACCAAGAGAAATGGACAATATTTTTGCATACCATAATTCACACACTTAGTTTCCTGATGCAAGTCACTAACCAGCCAACAGATGCATTCTGTTTTTGCTTGTATATGTGCAAGAAATGTTTCTTGAAGAAAGAAAATATTTCTTGAAATGTTACATTAGTTCGTACTCCTATTATAGTTCATCATACTATCATCACTAGAGCTCCTGCCTCAAACGAAGATTTTTAATTTCTCAAAAAATGTATTGTCACTGAACATCTTAAACTATATTTTCCTGTGACAGAGTAAGTGACATTCATCAAAAATTTTTTGAAAAGGTGCTTTAAGATTCACAGTTGAGAACAAGACAGTGACAGATTTTTCATGAAAAGTACCAACACAAGCCCTACAGATGATGAGGTGAAGACCTTATGATTATTATTTTCCAGGAAGCCACACAAGCCAGTCTTTGCTCTGGATCTGAGACAAATAGCAAGAAAGTTTTCTTTTCCCCCTCCTCTCTCTCTTGTTTCAGCACTGAAACGCAAAGCAGATATACTTCAGTGTCATGATTTTTCGTTGGCATCTTTCCACAGCCAATTCCATTCATCCAGAAAAGGGATGAAATTCCATCATTCGAGCATGACATCTCAAAATTCAAACTTAATGAGAGCTTTGGCAGCTTCTGTCGAAGGCAGACAGTGATTAACAAAACACTTCAGAGTACAAGGCACAGCAGTGCTCAAAGAAAACAGTGATGATCTCCACTTAATTGTAGAAAAGCCCAAAGCATCTGCCAGCGGAGGAGAGCTCAAGCCATAAGGAGCTATTGCTCAGATAGGCTGTCATCTCCAGAGATCAACAACCATATGCTCAGCTCAAGCACAAACTCCAAAGAAGTTAATTTTCTGACAAAATACAGAGATAAATATGACATTCAAACAAGTGTGCTCACTCATCCTGAACACACGTTCATCTGCACTTATCAGACTTATGCACCATTTAAACTGAAGCAAATATAATTTGTTTGGAATACAAACATTGCTGTATGAGCACAGGTATAATTAATCTTTGTCTGCTCCACAGGACTTGTGTTCCACTAGGTAATGCTCACAGTAAACTTTTGATGAATGAATATGGTCACCTGTTGCAAATTGTCTCACTGTGAAAAATATCTACTCTTTTCTGCTGTCTAGGATGTACATAGTTATCACACCTTCAGCTGCAAAGATTTTATGCTGAGTTTTATGACAGTGTAAGTTTCATTTCCAAATGCCAAGGACAGGCAAGCACACTTATTTTAAGAAAAAATGTCATCAAAGTTTGCAGAGCTAAGGAAAGCTTAATTAGTCTACAAATATATTAACTCTTTTATACTTATTTACTTCTTGATAGTCAACGAATGGAAATACATTATGAAAATGTATATGCCTGGCAGCAAGAAATTAACAGAAGGGAAAAGGTCAATCTAAAAGGGGAATGTACTAGAAAAACACATGTTGTTGAATATAAAGTTAAATGTACTTTCAGTTTATCAAGAAACTTTTTCATCTTTTTTTTAAGCAATTACCGCAAATGCCCTTCTTCTATATCAAGTACAGAATATTCTGTCTTTTTTGAAAATAATTTACCCAAACACCCAGGAAACATTCAGTTCAGTGATTCAGATAGGCTATCCATATAGGTGTATTTAAAGAATTCACATGGCCAGCTCTCAGATGTCTGCATATCACATGTAGTACATCTGCATGGTTCCAAATTTGTCATTGTGCTGTCCTAACTTTTCCAAGAACTGCATTCAAACTCCCTTTGCCTAACTTTGGGACATTCTGTCAAACCCGTGAAGCAGCAACACTCACCACAGGAAGGAGTTTGAGGAAAAGGGAGATCAGTCAGCCATTTGATACACTATTTTAACAAGCTTCCACACTCAGTGTAACCAGAATATTGTAGTTATCTAAAACTATTAAAAAAAAAAAAAAAAAAAAAAAAAAAAAAAGCCTATTCTAAGAAGCATAGTTATGTGATTGTGTATTGAAAGATGTGTGTCCAGTGTAGATTAGCAATGCTCTACGTAGCAATGAATGTAGAAGAATATTATGATGTGCCCTTAAATGTGTGGAAGTAGAAGAATTTTACTGCAACTGTTAATTTTCTCATTTAATATTTCCTTTTTTCCCCCTTCTTTTTGTGGTATTGATTTGGTATCTGACATATTCCCGGTAAACTGCTAAAATATAGCAGTACCATAAAGCATATGGGAACATCTGAAGGCAGAAAAGATTTCTCATGCTGCAAGAAGATGGGCTGGAGCAGAGATTTACATAGCACAAATGATGAACAGTACACAAACTCCACACTGCCTTGTGACACAGAAAATACAGAAAAAAAATACAGAAAAAACACAGTTTGAGAAAGTCCTGGTTGGATGGTGGAGGATGGGTTTAACAACAGGCTGTTGCAACCTGGGTTCGAAGGCACACTTGATCCCTTGTCTTTCAGTGGGGACTGAAAAGCTGTCAAACTTTCTCAGGAATTCCCTGGGACGTGATTCTTTCTGCTGATATAAAATAAAATAATGCATCAATTATTTTGAAAGCTGTGGTCTGTATCTTTGACAGCTTACTTTTGACTTAGGAGGCTTTTGGTGCTGAATAACAGCCATATCTCCCTCAGTTTCGGGACAGAGTACTTAGTGGAGGAACAGCAGCAGAAGAAGCAGTACTTTGTCAAATCAGAACATGTGAACAACTCAGCTGAGAACCCAACAAAGGACTCTGCTGCGCTATCACACAGCACAGACAATAATATACAAAATTAAAAAGATTTTGCCTCGAAGTGCATGGAAAATGCAGATGGTATCATACCATTGCTCTCACTTAATGGGCTGTTGTGGGCAGAGCAGCTTATAAGAAGCAGAGACAAAAAACATCAAGCAAATGCATGAGCATGATAGCGAACAAAGAATTTTGAATAAAATGTCTTGCAAAAATAAAAAAAAATTAAAAAAGCAATTTCTTAGAATGCAGATATTGTATCACCTAGAGAATCCTCCAGTAGATTATAGGATAAGAGAAATTTCATTCTTCTACTATTTCAGTCATATTGTACAGTAGCTTTATAAACAAAATATTTTAAATTGTGTTACATTATATTGCAAGCGATGTAAATTTTTCAATTATAGAGTAGGTAGCAGAGTATCAAAGAACTGAACGGTAAGAATTCCTGTGACTTGCAAAATAGATGGAGAAACAGTTAGGCAGAAAGAGCCCAATTCAACAAGAAATTTATACATATACTTTATTTTTAGTGTATAGATATTCTAATTATAGAGAATAGGATTCAACACACGCTTGAAATGAAATATATGCAAATTTTTCCCTGAATCAGAACATTCTTTCAGATTTTGTCACTCATATTTCCAACAAAGTTAACAAAATAAGCAATTAGCACCTCACACTGCAAATAGTACTTGTCTTTCAACTTGCAAAAGGTGTCAGAGTCTGCTCCCTTAGGTAGCAAATATAAAGAGCACATATGTGCATGTAATGCCAACAAAACAGCATAATATAACTATTAATAGCAATCATACAAGTACCTTTAAGCTTGTGTGCAGTTCAGTTTATCTTTGTAAACAATGCATGAAAAGTCAAGCCCCATATACACTGGAGATAATATGCTTGTAAAGGAATTTGGCTGCATGTTTGGACCCCTTTTATTTTGGACTTCAAAAATGCCCTCATCTTTTCTGGAAACTCTGCACACCATTTTGAAGAGATAAATATGCTTATAAGGCATTTTTTCACTGGGCATTCACTAAGTTTTACATAGAGTTTCTTTCAGCATATAATCTTTGAAAGCGTCTTAAGTCAAAACGAATTGCTACTACCAGGTAGCAATGCAGACAAATAGAAATTGCACATGAATAATTTGTGTTACTCTCTTCTTGCTGCCTGATTTGAATAGTCTAGGAAAAAAAAAATCATTTGCATGTTTTATATCCATATAACTGATTTAATTTATTTATTTGCCAAAAAATCTTGCTGAACCTAAGCAAATTCTACCAATTTCTATCATTTTAAGCACTTTATTGCTTGCAGGAAATGTATCCTTAAATGGCATATGCAGTGAATTGAAAACTTGCTTACTTTACAAAAAAGCATGATCCACTAAATATCACCGTAACAGCAGCACAGATCTAAGGTTTCCTACTGGACGTCAGAAAAAAAGTCATAAATGTAGTTAAGGTAACACCCTCCTTATTGAATATGATGATTTCTTTTGTGCATTTCAGTTGATTAAAGAATGTTCCTTAATCCCTTTATTTCACACAGCAAAGCACCTTTGTTAGCAGAACAGTCTCCTCTAATGAAAGACTAAATCAATACACAAAACCCAAGAGAGATTTCTATGAGAGCTTATGAATATCAGAGTTAATATTGCAATAATGTTATTTGCTGTACTGATTGCATTTTCCCACATTTTTTCTGAAGCTCTAGAAGAGTCAGAATGAAAAAAAAACAACTAGCATTGAGAAGTAGTCTTTTAATGGAAATCACCATTATTGTGCAGGCTTTGTTGGATGTGTTAACTGAACCTTTGTATTTTTGTTGAATTTCATGCAAAAATCATCATGTAGTATCTTCCCTTTCAATTTTTCAGGCCTCATTTTTAAAATGAACATAAAGCATAAGTCAAGGACACCTCTTAATTGAAATGGAGCCACTGTTGTCTTTTCTATTGACAGTAACTTCAAAGATAGCATGCCTTTGAAACTGACTAAAAATCCATCAATCTGTGGAAACAAGCACATCCTGGTTTCTTCAATAAATTGTAACAGCAAGAGTTTACAGCCCTACCATATGACTTAATGAGTTAAAAACCAAGAGCTTTCTCTAGTGCTACTAAAAATTGGCAGACCTGCCTGACCATCAAAAAACCAAAAGGGAGTATGGTAAAAGGGATAGGACATAGGTGCCCAAATGATTCTAAGGAGTGCAAAGATTTCTGCAGAACAATGACATTTTATGAGTTTGCAGGGTTGATTTGTTTTTAATAAAAAAGAAAAGATTTTGTGCTGTCATGGAACTATGAGGTCCATCTTGTGAACAACTGACTTACCCTAAGTAGACACTCGGGCATGCAGGAAAAACCAAAACCTATCTGGATAGAACAGCCATACCTCCTATAGGAAGCTGATGAATTGGTATGCAGAGAACTTTGGAATAAATGTGGGCACGTAGCTGGCATGTGATGAACTTTGTGGAGAAAAAGAAAGAGGAAATAAGGTCAAATATCTCTGAAAAGGATTTTCATTATTACATGTGTGTTTTGGACAAACAACACTCCAAGTGAAGCATTGTCTTTAAGTAACCGGTGCTGTAAGAACACATGACCTGCTTTATGTTATGAGTTACTGTAGGGTATCACAGAAACTATTCTTGATGCTTACTGGCAGGAACTGACAGCCTTCTTCAGCTATCTACAATCGTGTTTTTTCTGAAATCTAAAAAACAAACAAACAAACAAACACAAACAAAAAAAAAAAAAAAACCAAAACAAAAACAAAAAGTAAAAGTTATTGCCACCTTTGTGTTTGAATGACTGAGAAATTTTAAAGCTGCACTTCCAAAGTTTTTTCCAGGAGAGCCAGAAAATACCCTTCACCTTTGAGGTCTCTTAGCAGTTAAGACATATAAATTTCTTAACCACTACTACTACAAAAATACTTGCCATGTACTAAGCATCTATTTAAAGTTCTCAGCTTTGCGAAGAGTTTTCTAATATGGATGTCACCCTGGTTTTTCTGAGTTTTTTTAAAGCCTTCTTCTTGTTCATAATTTAGAGTCAGTTTCTTTAGTTTCTGCACAATATTAGGAACAGGATTTCGCTTTTCTCACGCATGAGAACATAAACAAACCTTTTGTTTTCATTCCCTGTCCTTTGTTTACATATTTCTAGCCTGGAAATGACTGTAACTGACAGTTTGTCTGGCCAGTGGGGTGAAATGTAGTAACCCCAGAAGCCAATCCACAACCAGACCCACAAATGTATAAAAATGTAAGATAATAAACAGGCTACTCTCTCTCTCTCAGCCCTCCTCTGGGCTTGGAGAGCAACTCTGACTGCAGTCCTCTTGTCTCTGTGTTATTGCTTTGCATGCCACGATCACATATGGGTAAAACTTCAATGGTCATTGAGCTCACTTGCACATGAGCACAACCTGGGGGTCTAGGAGGACAGTGAAACTGTGCAAAAATGTTGTAAATGAGCTACTAGCTACTATTTAGGGTTTAACACTGTATTGCAACTTGAAAATTTCTGTATGGGTGAAACTGAATGGGTGCTAAAGCAATGGCATAAAGGTAGAAATGAAATGGAGTTAAAAGTAATTCCAGGGATCACTTAACACAGACTTGCACTCTTAAGTAGAAAAGGGCAGAGATGTTGAGCAGTGTGCATAAGCCTCATCTAGAAAAAGAAACCTGATACATGAGGAAATTTTGAAATTTTGTAGATTTTCCATTACATAATGACTTATTTGCATCTCTGTGCTGGGGACAGCTCTTCCCCACAAACTGTATCTCTGCCTTACATCAGGAGTTATCTGTTCCTTAATGATCTGAGTATCTGGTGCACCAGAGACCTGTACCAAAACTCTTTTGTAAATGCACTTTTTCTCCCTTAATACTCTCAGAAGACTCCCTGACTCAAAGATTATAGGGCATAGAGAAGGGCTCTGAGAACAGGAATCTTTTATTTCCAAAATGTTCTCTTCTATGTTGTGACTCAAATTCCCTGATACAGTGGAATCTTGAAGCTAGAGTTTAAGAATTAAAATGAGAAGAAGAATTCTTAGAACATCACACAATGAAGTGATAGAAGATGATATAATTAAAGAATTTCATCCCTGTTATTGTAAGGAAGGACCTCCGTGCCCATCTAGACTTGTATATGGGTACACTTAGGCTTTCTTGGAACTTACTGGGACGAAATTTCCTTTCACAGTATGGTGATTGCTGAGGAAATGCAGATAAAATGTAAGTCATGACAGTCTGAAGACATGTCTATAGACCATTTAATCATTTAATGTTCCTTCTTGTAGATTAAGTCCATTATTTTTTAAGGAATGCAGGAACAAAATGAAAATGAAAGTTTCAAATTTCAGTCAAATCATAAAAGGAAATAATAATTCATAGATTATTTCAAAATGTCAGTTGGAAAAATCTCCATGTAAATGTGTTTCAAATGCTTTTCCCTATGCCTTAAGACAGTCTTTAGAAAACTTAAATGATCTTATAATTTCAGCTAGTTGATTAAAAAATGTAATGCAAAACAAATTTGATGTATATTCTCTGTGTTTATAATACGGTGTGTGTTTTTTTGAAGATAGTGTTAAAAATAACAAAACCTCAGAACTTCTCAGAATAAAAACTACGGAAGCAAAACAACAAAATGTCATTTATAAATGCACATTTTTTGAAAATTAAATTATTTTAAATCAAAGCTATTTAATAGAAACTGAGATGTAAATTATATTTCAAATTTCCACAGTGAATAGAAATAATTTTCCCTCCTCAATGCATCGTTTGAATGACTATATCTGAAATTCATTACAGTTTCTTTATTATGGCACCTGTATTAATATATAGTATAATAAAACAAGATAGAATTCTTGAAGAAAATTCAGCATTCAAATTTTAATTTCATATCTTTGAGACAGCATTACAGCCAGTTTTGCAAAATGGGAAATATACTGCAACAAACATCATATTTTTTACCACAAGTATTTGAAATATGTTGTCACTTTTTCAAGTAACTGGTTTAGGTCTTTTCTGGAAACAAAAATATGTATACATAAGGGCCAAATAAGACACTTCCAGACAGGCCAAAACCACACTCTATTAAGGGGGCAATTTCCAGGGTACCTGAGGTAGTGATGAGGAATCTCTGTGGAGGGCAAAGTATAATGAATGAAATACACACGTGATTCAGAAAGAGATTACAAATTCACATGAGTAGCAAGACTATCAAGAGAGAAAGTACCTAGTGCTAACCAGAACTTTTAACTTTGTTATTAAATCACATAGGGTATAAACTATTCTAAGTATTATAAGTTGTCATCTAAAGTATGAAAATTTTTCCTTTATAATTTAAAATTCCTGATTATGCATCTTGGGATAAATCACTGTAATAAAATAATCCCACATTTGACTCACTCAGAATGGCAAACATTTTTTTCAGCTACACCACAGATTTGGAACAAGTTGGCCACAGCTTTACATGCCCTGAACATACCTTTGCTAGCATCCTTAAATACACACAAAGGAGGAAGAGGAAAGCAGGGGAGGGATGTCTATTTCAGCTCAGAGGATTTATCCTAAGTGAAAAAGAGATGTAATTACTCTCCAACCCTTCACTTCTGAGGATTTATCCTAAATAAAAAAGAAATGTAATTATTCTTCAGCCCCTCCCTTCTATCACTAAAGTTTCTCTGACAGTCCCATGCTGATTCAGCAAAAAGCCAAAAAGCTTATATGAAGCACAACCCCATAACTTCCTCCAGCTACCAGCCCACAAAGGATCTCTATTTCATGTAAGCTTCATCAGCATAAAATATTGTGATTTCATTGGCACTAATAATATATTAATAATGTAGTATTCCAACTATTTATATTTTTGTAAAGCAGAAATTCTACAGAAGGTCTATCAGCCAAAAATTTCACACTCGTTCTATTGTGCATTTTTTTTATTTCTTTAAGAAAGAAAAGCAATTTATCAATTTCTAGATGCTCCAGCAACCCCTTACAAAAAAGACAAATATTTTTATCTTTTGTCTGTCGTAATGTCAGAGAGGTTTCAATCACAGCTGTCAGAAAACTAATGGTATTACATTTTATTGAGAAAAACTCCAAATAACTAAAAAGTCATAATTTGCTGAAAATTGTCTGATTTCCCCACTATCTTGACTCCAACCAAATGTAAAATATGTGGACTATAAAAGCTATATATTCACATAGACCATTAGCTGTTTTGAAAGACTATTCTTCTTGAATAGCAGCTACATAATACAAAATACTGGATTTCTATTTCACAGCTTTATGATTACTCACCTTACCCTAAAAACTCTCATCTTGACACCTGATCAACCATCAAAACAAATTTCATAACTAATAAGTCTTAATTTTTCAAGAAAGGCTAATATACTTATTCAAAATACTATCAAATAAAAATAACCAATTGCTAAGATTGAACGCAAATCCCTGTTACAAAGCTGCAGTACTTTAGTGAATAGTAAAAAAATGGCTTGGTGGAGCTGAAACAATTTTGCATTCAGATAGATGCACTTCTTTGTTTCCCTTAGACATTCCCTTTTTCATAGGTTTAAGTACTTGTAATAATCTTTACATTTTCTTCTGTCTGAATGCTGGATAAAGAGATGTTAACTGTCTATTCTTCTTGCTACAAAATGAAAAAATATAAACATAAGTATTTCATACAAGCTTTGGACAAACACAACAGGGCACAGTTATGGCTGTTAAAGAGTGACCTTTCTGGTGAATAAATAAAATAGATTCCTTCAGTCTTTTTTTTTTTTTTTTTTTTTTTTTTTTTTTTTTTTTTTTTTTTCATTATTTGTCTTGGAAACCTCTGATGTGTGAAAAGTTACCCTAAGGTATAAGAGGCAAGGACCCAAAGGTTTTTTGGGTCAGAACATTTTATCACAAGAAAATATCATTACTGACATTTTTAAAAGATCAAGTATAATAGTCTGACACTAGTAAGTGAAAACCTTTATTTCAGGTTCTATTTAAATTCTACCTCCTTTAAGCCAGTATAAAATTTATTTCTTACATGGAACATCTTGATACATGCTTTCCAGTATGGAATTTCATTATCTCCTGTGTTCTGTCTCTAGGCCTCTGTTCTTACGCCTTTACCATGTGCACTTTTCTATAGATCAGAACTGCTATACCTACATCCTTCTACTGTTTCCATGAGTGATGAAAAGAGACACTGAATAAAAATGTATCATCAAGAACCTGTTTCTTAACCCTACTGTATGTTATTGAATCCAGTCTAATTGCACCACTGGTGTGGAGAGGTAGCAAGAGATAAAAGTTTTAGTCTCTCTTTGAAAGGAAACTCCGATCTCTAGGAAAGGAAGATATGATCCTCCAGTTAATTCAACTATACAACTCTGACAGAAATACATTAAAAAAAAAAAAAAAAAAAAAAAAAAGAAAGAAAAGAAAAAAAAAAAAAAAGAAAATAAAAACCACAAGGAAATGCCATGTTAAAAGCATCTAAAGCATTGCATATGAATTTTCTTATTTCTTGAACATTATCTACAGGGCCTCAAAATAACTGGTTTGTCATTCTACACAGGTTCTGCCATTAAAGACAGGTCTCTCCAGTTACAAGAGCTTTCCCATGTCAAAGAGAGGGCAGCTGCAGAAACCTGGATAACACCTGCAGTGATAGGTTAGACTTAGATTCCTTTTGGGTATTTGAATAGATGAACAGGACTAACCTGTATGGAGACCCATAGATGCACATGAGTTCACCATTATTATACTTTAAGTACAGCAGAAACTTGTGGATACAAGATTTTCAGAGCTCCCATTTTGGAAATTTCCTCTTGACTGACAAATAGGATAGGATTTAGCATTAGCATTGCTTCTTAATATCATCAAACTAACAATGAATTAGGATTTCTGAACAAAATAATTAGTATTCAGAATATTTGCAGTACTCACTTTAAATGTTTCTTTCCTTCAAGCACATGGTAAGCATTTTAATATGATTCAGTGTAATATGACTAACAGAATTCATTAACATTGTATTTAATTATTTGGCTGTGAAATCTTAGTTTCCCCATCTAATTGTAAACACCCAAAATACAGATTGTGGTGACTGCCTGCCTGCCACTCTTCTCATAGGACAGGCTGGAAAAGGATTGGACAGGCAACAAAAAGGAAGGTGTTTTTCTTTTCTAAAGGAAAAAGTTTCAGGAAGAGGTCAATGAGAAATTATGCAACTTGACCAGCTTGAGTGGAGAGATCAAGCAGAGAGACTGGCAGGGGACATGACTGAATCGCATCTTCCTTCCACAATCCTGTGAAAAATCAGAGATATAGGGCAGTGGTGCAAAGTTCATATTAATATCAACATCACAGAGACTCTTCTGATTACCCAAGGTGATAGCTCAAAGTAGTAGTCAGAAGAAAGTGATGTACCAGCTCCAGAAGGGTGACAGCTAAATCCAGGTAATAGAAGCAAATGGAAGCTACATATAGTTTTTTTTTTTTCTCAAGTGGTGTACTTTATCGTTATAATAGTTGGATTTCTTGCAGCTCTCTTTCCATTGTAACCATTTACTGCTGCTCCAACACCATCAACAGCGGTTGTTTTTGACAGTCTTATCAAGTGTTCTGCAAGTCTGCAGCTAGTCATGGTAAATAGCTTTGCATGAATAGGATGGATTTGCATATGCTAATGTGACATCTGGCCATTGTGCAATTTCTTATTTCTGTAACCCTTGAGTAGAATATCTTCCTAGAAGATAAGTTAGCAATAATCACCATTCAAGCTTACAACTAATGTCATTTTTATTATACATGTCAATCATAAGCAAAAGATCTGTTAAACATAGGTCCGATGGCAGACCAAAAAAACCTGATTAAAGTATAGATGCTCCATGTTCAATCAAAAATAGCTTATTTTCTTTCATTCAGTCAAAATTTTGAAATGAAGAATCAGAATTTTACCACATTTAGGTCTTCCAAGCTTTATCTTTCCCAAGGTGAAAGGTAATTCAGACGTAGGAAAACATAATACAATCTCCCAGACACAAATCTGCTTTGTCATTAGCAGTGGTATTATAAAGACAGATGTCATTTATATGGGAGCTTAACAAAGGTCAAAATGTAGCCAGCAGGGAAAAAAAAAAAAAAAAGAAAAAAAGATTTTTTATGTAGATTCAATACTTATCTTGTAATTTACAAATATCTTTTTTTGCCAACTACATTTAGGCCTTTCAATCCTATTTTCAGTAGAATTTTAGAGTTGGGCAAAAGAAAGAATACTTTAAGTAAAGGAACATAATTAGTTCAAACCTTTGAAGCTCAGAAAGTATAATCTCAAGGGCAATTTAGCAGTGAACAGATCTTCCTTATCCAAAGAGATTATTTCAGTTTGATTTCAGAAATTTCCATGACAGACATAAGATTATTCTAAAGGATACTGCCTGATCATATTTGGCCCAAAAAATATAATTTTAATAGAAATGAGCTTTAAAAATCCTAAAATCACCAACATATTCATGATGATTTTTCATTAACACACCACTGGTTTCTCTGAACCAGTATGTATTCTTCTATATTCCCTGTATTCCAAAACAGGGGTGCCAACAGCTGTAACTATTATAATGATACGTAGGCAGAAAAAAGAACTGACTCTTATACATACATATATATATTGTTGTTGTCTTCTAGGAGAGAAAGCCACTTAAGAACAAGCCTTGGCTTGATTCAGATCACTTATACAGAGAGTTTTATTTTCCCAGGAATAAGAAACACATTTCTAAATTTGAGCCATAGCCTCTCAAAAAAACCCAAGAAACCCAACAGACTAAGGATTGTCTACAAATTGTGCTTCCATTCTTGGGAAAAAAAACAAAAACAAAGACAAAAACAAAGACAAAAACAAAACAAAACAAACAAAAAAAACACAGACAAAAAAAAGTCACACTGTATTTAAAATTCTACATGTAGTTAGAAGAAACTTGATAGGAGCTGCAGGTACCTAAGTTATAACCAGCACCATAAATTTTCCACTCCACCAGTAAATATCCATATTCTTGGTATCATCCAGCAGTAGACATGCAACTGACAATGGGTGTAGGAACAGAAGCACTACATTTCTATTCAGGATTTATTAATACTTTATTGAACCTAGAAATAAGGACACCTCCTCAAAAGCAGAAAATCTACATCTTACAGAGTTTGTAGTATGATGCAGCTTAAAATCATATCATGTGTCAGCAAGTAGTTCTAGTAATCTTACTCTGAGATATTCTGAGTAAAATCTTTGTAGATACATTCTACTCAATCTGTTCTAATATGTATGCTCTTCAGAGCAACAGTCATGGGTTCCAAAGAGAACAACCCATAAATACAGCACATCAATCAAGGCATTCAGCTAAATAGGGAAGGCTTGATATGCTTGATCTCATTCTTTGGCCTGTTTCAGTTTTTTGAAATAAGACATGTACTGTTTCATTGATGCTAAAATCATGGAACAGTCCAGGCTGGAAAGCAGCTTGGATGATAATCTGGTCTAAACTTTTAATGGGAAAGGAGCCTGGAAGAGATCACTGAGCACTCTGTTCAATTGCACCTTAAACCCCCCAGTTACAGCGACTCTACCATGCCCCTTGGAAAGTTGTTCCAGTAAGAATTATTCTCAGTATATGAAATTTCTTATATTGAGATGGTACATCCCTTGTAGAACTATCCACAGCCCCTTGTGCATGTGATTCTTTGTGAAATGAGAGTCTCCATCATTATTGTAGCCACCCTTTAAGTACTAGAATTCTGTTACTTTTCCAAGGTGAAGAAACTTAAGCCCTTTATCAGGATGATCATGACTGCTAATAAGTCCCATATGGGATGTAGCCCAGAATCAGATTTACCTGTCATGCTGTTGGTAGCTGTTCTGGTTCTGGCTGAAGACAGGGTAAATTTTTTTGGCAGTAACTGTGAGGTAGCCAAGCCTAGAGCCTTGTGAGCCTTGGTGTAGGCTGTTACCCTATACCAGTTCCATCATCACTCAGCGGCAGAAGTAAGGGACTTTGGAGAAAACATATTTTAGATTACAGTCAGATTGTCAACCCACTTTACCATGTATCAGAGAAGAAGAATGATTTCAAGTGGGGTCCTGAATATCATCAAGTTTTTGAACAAATTAAATATGATATTGTTCATACAGTAGACCTTGGGCCAACCAGGACAGGACAAGATCTACACTGCTGCATTCTCCAAGAAAATTGTCCTTTGTGGAGTATCTGGCAAAAATTACCTGGGAAGTCTTGAGGACAACCTCTGGTATCCTGGATTCAGTGATACAAAGGATCTGACGCCTGTTACACTCCAACGGAAAAAGAGATCCTGGCAGTTTATGAAGAGGTTTAAGCTGCCTCAGAAGTGATGGGCACCAAAGCACAGCTTATCCTGTCACCCTGACTGCCAGTGCTGGGCTGGATGTTCAAAGGAAAAGACCCTCCCACACGTCATGCCACCAATGCCACATAGAATAAGTGAATCACTCTGATCACACAACAGGATACTCCAGTCACCAAGGGATCTTGAAGATCATAATGACCTGGCCCAAAGCCAAAAACTGGTCTGTCATCACCATAGGAGGATGAAAAGGTGGCATGTGCTGCTGAGGTTCCACAATGTAAACAGCTACCAGAAAATGAAAAGCAATATGATCTCTTTAGCGATGGTTCCTCCTTTATGGCTGGGCTACATTGAAAACAGAAGGCAGCTGTACAGAGTTCTACATGGCCAGTTACAGAAGCTAATGGAGGGACAAGGTGAATCAAGTCATGTTGCAGAGCTGAAAGCCATCCAGCTGGCTTTAGATATCACTGAATGAGAGAAATGGCCAGTGCTCTACCTCTGCAGTGACTTGTGGATGACAATAAATGCAAAGGTGGATTGGGCTGCCAAGATTAAACTGTCTCAAGTAGAGCTGGACTGGCAGCATAAGGGTGAATTACTGCTGATCAGTGGCCCCATGATTCTTCAGGTTATCAGGGAAGAGATGCAACATTAAGATGGGCTCATGATAGAGGGGTGAACTTAACATTGGACACTATTTCCCAGAAGATGCATAACTGTGAAACAATTGCTGCAATCAAGCAGGCCAAATGAGTAAAGACTCTGTGGATGACAGTCGAAATATAAATATGGGGAGACCTGGCAGATTGATTACTGCACACACCTGCAAATCCACCAAGGAAAGTACTATGTACTGAAAGTGCTGTAAAGAGCCACTGGATGGTTGGAGATATACCCTGCACCTCATGCTGCTTCTTGGAACACGATCTTGGGCCTCAAAAAGCAAGTGCAGTGGCACCTTAAAATAATTGTCTTGGACAGCAGGACTTGTTTCAAAAACAGCTCCATGGACACCATGGCCAGAGAGCACAGTATTGAGTGGGTGTTACATTCCCTGTCATGCACCAGCCTCTGGAAAAAGTTGAACAATACAACAGACTGTTACAACCACATTAAAAGCAATGGGTGGTAGGACCTCCAAACACTGGGAACTACATCTGACAAAGGCTACCTGGTTACTTAACATTAACTCTCCCAGCTGAGCTGGTCCTGTTTAATCAAACCCCTCGCACACTGTAGAAGGGGTAATGTCGATGTGATGTATATTAAGAATATGCTAGGGAAGACAGTTTGGATTAGTCCTGTCTCAAGCCAAGGCAAAACCATCTGTGGCATTGTTTCTGCTTGATAGCTGGGTGTACTTGGTGGATAATGCAGGGAAACATGAAGGGGATTTGA
The DNA here is from genome assembly GCF_015227805.2 of Hirundo rustica. Lineage (NCBI taxonomy): Eukaryota > Metazoa > Chordata > Aves > Passeriformes > Hirundinidae > Hirundo > Hirundo rustica. Next base: position 53,939,410 of record NC_053488.1, on the reverse strand, counting down.
TTTTTCACTGAGAACAATCTACAGTGTCAAAGTGTGAGTGTATTATTGGTTGCTGAATGACACTGGTACTGTGAGCCATAGCTACCATGGACAGAGTCTGGAGTGCTCCAGATACACCAGTCATGAGTTCCTGATGCCGCTAGCAACCGCCTGACAGGGCATGAGCCCTTCTGTAGTGGAAGACATCTAGATTGGACAGAACCCACAGTCATGAACTAAATTAACTCAACGGATATTTGGCCACTGACAATGGAGACATGGCCATTGACAATGGAAAAGATACCTAGTCTTGTATAGGTATATAGTGGGAAGGTGTAAGATCTGGGCATGTGGCTGCTGGTATAGAATAAGGTGTGGACAATGTCATACTTTAGGCCAAGAACATGGTTAATTTTTCAAAGTAGCCATGAGAGGTGGAGACTGGGGCCATGTGGGTGTGTCTAACTTGTTATTCTAAATAACTCACATAATTTCTCTTATTTCTGAGAAAGAGGGGTGTGGCTTCCAGTGGAACATCATCATGGGTACAGACCATCTGACACTGTGATCACCTCGGAGTTCCACTATTGGGTTGGTTGGTGATCACCTTTTCTTAAAAATAATGTAGTTTTTTTGTTTTGGTGTGTTGTTTTGTTTTGTTTTGTTTTTTGGGGTTTTTTTTTTGGTCTATATACTGACTGGAAAATTTCAAGGAACTGTTAAAGACAACATAATTTTTGGATTTGGCTATTTGGATGCACAAATTTTGTCTGTAACCTTCAATTTTCATTCTGACTCAAGGAACCAACATGCGAAGCAGAGAAGAACATCCCAGAAGGAGGAATTTGGAATGGCTAAAATACATCCCAATTACTAAAAATGTAGAAATAACTTTCCATTAGGTTGTGTGCAATTATTGTAGTACAATTACAGAGCCATAATTAGACTACATTCATAGAGCAGCTTCTAAACTTATTTTCAAATGTAATTCTGTTGATCTCAATATAACTTATTTTTACATTATACATATTTCTTTTGATACATATAGTATTTTTAGCCAAAATATGCTAAAATATTTAATCTAAGGTGTGTAAAAGACAAAATTTTTATTTCTAAAATAAAATAAATCCACAGTACAAATGATGCATTTATCAATTGTAATATATTATTATGTTTTCTGTCTCATTTCAGAAGGTATTATGGTAATAATTTTGGATTTTAGCCAAGTGCTCAGCAGAGGATTTTTAACATCCTCTGAATAGACACATTTAATAGCTTTTAACTGTACAGAGCACTGCTCTTATCAGTGAGCAGCAGGAAAATGATTAATACAGTCTGGGTAAACTTATACTTGGTCTTCTTTAGGTAGAGAAGGAGGCATCACTAAGGGCGGAAATCTTTAATTATATAAGAGGATATAAAAGACAGCAACTCACAGACATCAGATGCATATTCTGTAGGTCTACACAACAGATGGTGGTGTCTGGCAGTGTCTTTTCTTTTAAACAGAAAAATATTGTTATAAAAATATTCAGAATACATTTTTAGTTACTTAACCAAATGTGTGGATGTATAACTGGGAAATGAAAGCCATGATGTGGTGCAGGCAAGAGAAAAATTTTATCTGAAATCTCATTATTTAGGACTTTTCCACTCTTATGCTGCTTTCAGCTTTAAGGCACACTGGTGTGTTCATGCCCTTGGTACTATCTATCTAAATACATCCCAAACTCGTATACTTTTTGATATATTTAATTTGTACTATAGTGTATTGGGACATCCTGAATACCGTGTTTTTACCCCTTTCCAATCCATTTTTGCTGAAAAGAATCACTATTATCAGCCACAAAGGGAATTCTCTCTTGCAACCAAAGTCCTCTGAAGGGAGAATCCTCTGCAGACCTACTCTTTGAGTGACAAGTTCTTACACGTGTCTTATTATGAGTGGGTTGAATTAACATATATTCTGGCAAGTTGAGGAAAATAGCTGTGGCTATAATAAATGAAAATGTAGGAAATAGTCTGTAAATACGACTGTGAGGAATTTCATCAAGATGATCCAGTACTTCAAGGAGTCAGGTGAAAATATTACAATTAGATTCGAATTTAAGTAAATCTAACACATCTGGGCTACTTTTTTATTGGAACAGGCATTTCAACTCCTCTCCAAAGAGATCAGCTCTTTTTCATCCACTACCATCAAACAGCACTATAATGAGTTACAGTCAAAGTAGTCACACTGACTCCTGAGACATACAGAGCTCTCCATATGTGGTCAGGTGGACTTAATTGAATGAAAATTTTCTGCTGAAAGGCTTTTTTCAGTATGAAAATGCCTTCCTTTCGCAAAATTGAATGTGACTACCTCTTCCTATACAAAAGCTACAGGAAGATGGCAGTCATACCGTGAGAAGGACATTATAGGAAAAGTGAAAAGATTTACTCAAACCTTTCTAATGTTTGGTGCACATGCTCCTACACTGCACATCACTAATATTTAAACTTGATGATTAAAAAACACTACCTTGTGTTTTAAGCAATTGGGAAATCTGAAGAAAAATGGTGGGCAGAATGGTGTTAGCCACCCAATTCCTATTTTTGCTGGAATGTCTTGCTGGAGAAAAAATAATATTCAGTTAAAATACCAGATGAGACAAAATTGCCCGTTTCCTAAAAGCAATAATGCAATCAAAGAAATCATGAAGCTGGACTCTGCATTTGAAGAACATTTCCCCTCTTGATGTCTCCAGTTAGACATGGCATTTTGTGAAGAATCTTCTGTCTATCAAGATGGGAAGAGATGCCAATATGTTAATGTCTCTATTTCAAAGACATAAAGCTTCAGACAAATGAAAACACAAACTATGATTATGAGATTGAGGCCTAAAATTACCTACTGTAAAAAAAGTTGGGATTAGACAATGACAGCCTTCAGTTATAATTGCATTTACTGAGAGATGCCTCTGCCCAAATTAAGGTGCAAACAAGACCATATGCCGAATCAGTGGTACATATTCTATTCAGTAGTAAGTATGAGGTAGAGAGATAGAAACAAAAAAGAGCGGGAAGAGAAAAAAAAATAAGACAGAGATAGATTAAATAGAAAAATATCACCACCTGTGTCCCTTTAGTCCTTCCTCTAGTCTTCTCAGTCATGATAACCTCGGAGTTGCTCTTCTGGAGGTACCACCTTTATACAGTCCAAATTCTGGGTAATCTGTTGGTGGTTGCGGGGGTAGATACCATTCCCATAGTTTGGAATGTGTATAATGTCTATAGGAATTGCTTCCTTTCCCACTGTTTGCTGCAGTGGGAATTTTTGTCTGGATGTATTAATCAGGTTACTACCCAGATCTGCCTCAGCAAGGGTGGAATTAGCACTTTCCTGTTGCAAATCCCTCTCTTCTTATCTTTAAGTTTCTGCTGCGGTGGGTTGTTTCGTGGCACATTCCTGCTGTGGCCTTGACAGGCTTGTTTTGAGACAGGCAACTGCATTTTTTTTAAGTCCTTACACCTTCCAGAAACCTCAATACAAAAACAGATGCAGCATAACACTATAATCAAACCTCTTTGTTTACTACATAGACTATATACACCATGCAACCTAAAAGAAAGCCATATGCCATGTTGCTTCAGATGAAATCTTGGGAACAGTTTCCAAATGTGACCCCATATCAGGAATGTGCTGCCATACAGCTATCCATCATTTTAAAAAAATGGGCTTCTGGTGTTAGGATGGGTTCTGGTCTTGCTGTTTAAACGTTAAAAAGTTTGAAATGCTCTCTTGAGCAGAAAGGTCTTAAACTATATAGGCATTCATTAATTGATGCCAATGGGCATCCTGGACCCAGAAGAAAGCCCATATAGAACTATCTGAATGCAGAAACACAAGCCAGTAAGTAGTTCTCTGCTAGTGAAGCGTAGAATTAGGACTTTACAATTAGATAATAGTAAAGCAGGTATGCTTTATTTCCACCTGGGACACACGGGGGGATACCTCCTCCAAACCGTGCATACCTGGTCAAGGTCCATATTTAAATACACATTGATCCCACAAACCCACACCTCCCCACCTCTCGCTTCATATTCTAATTAGCTGTCACATCTCGTGGTGGTTGTGAGTTGGGGTCATGGGAGGAAGGCTGACATCTTCCTCAGGTTGATCTTCGCTTCTGGGCAGGTGCAATGGAGATTTGGCTATTTTTCAGGTCATTTTGCTCTTGCCAAAGATGAGGAGCTCGATTTTGCTGGATTCAAGCCACAAAGCTCTCTTTATCGATTTTTGACAAATACGTAGATCTCGCTTTGCTGAGTTTCAACATACATCTTACTGTCGCAGTGTCCCTCACGCCTAGCAGGCGTTGACCACAGGCTAGCTCAAACTTGCACTGTGGCAACGTGGATCAGTCGGGGTCGCAGGCTGGGCGAGTAACCTCCTCCCTGTGGGTTTTTGGTTCCCCACACTGGCGGATGGACCTGATGGCGTCACGACTGCAGTGACGGAAAAAGGGTTGACTCTCTCTGAGCAGGGTAAAAGGTGATTTATTAAAGGGGAGTCCAGCAAGGAGCTCCGCCTCAGACCACTGCTGCCCAGAGAGAGCCCAGATCAAAGCCAAACAGCAACTTATAAATGGGGGAGGATCCAGGGATGGTGACAACGGGTCAGCCAATAAGGGAACGCGGGGGTGTAACAGGGGGTGTCAACTTCTGAACAAAGAACGAATCACAAGAGGGGAGGAGGGGATTCCCCGGGCACCAGCCTATCACTCGACACCTCTCCTGGATCTTTCCAGAAGCCAGGGAAGGGTCCCGAAGTGACAGACAGCGTGACCAAGAGGAGAGAGGGGGGATTGACAGGGACAGGTGCAGGGGAGGAATGATTGACATCGGGTTATATAACTAACTCATAGTGGGGAAACCATTACAGAAAACAGGGGGGCACAGTGGAATGAACCATTACAAAAATAACTTCTTATAAATCTTACAAAAATAACTTAATGACTTAATAAAACAGCTCTTGCACCACCACATCTTACCTACACAACTTTTAGTTAGTAACAACCTAACAACCAAGCTTAATAGCTAATCTTCTATGTGTTCTCAGTACAAGATGTTTCTTTACTTTTACAAAATCACTAAGAGCTGCTTCGAAAATCCTGTATTTTTATATTCAAAAACATCCTCCATATCACTAGGAAAAGAACCCAAAACACAAACAAAAGTTAGTGCTAATACTTTTTTCATACTCATTGTCACTTTTTTGTTGCTTTTAAACAAACTACACAGTTTTTTAAATTAACTTTTTAAAACAATGCTTGTAATATTAAACTAATTTGCAGCATAGCAGGTAGGGTTTGTAACCTCAACAAAACCAATGTACATTCCCTGCACTGAAGTACAAGTGGTCTGTAGATTCAAGCTATTCCTAGTATTTTTCACCACCACAGAAGGACCAAAGTAAGAGTTGTATAAAACCAGTTTACCTAGTTTGCAATCCACAAGCCTTAGATCAGAGTTAGTTCAAACTAAACACATTAACGTTCTTAAAAATGGATCTTTTCTCCTAATGCACTTGATCAAATGTACAGAGCTTTGATCAGAGAAAGCCTTAAAGGTGCCTTCATACTTCAACCAGTTACTTTTATATCCAAGGAATGGGTACTGACACTTCAGAATGAAGCCATGAAAGCCTTTGCAATGTTTTAATTTTAAAAAATAGTTCAAAAGATGAAAAAACAATACTTTTGCATCTCATACTCAACAACAAAGATGGTATATGATAGTTCAATAACTCTTTCAGGTCAGAGGTGTTTTGAGAAAAACATCAGGGATGATTCTGTCTAGATTTATAAGTAAGCTAAACGACAAATACTGCACTTTAATCTTCTTTTGATGCACACAGTTGTCAGGAGCTACAAAGGTACAATATAAAACTTTTCAGTATTTTCCCATTTATTTTGTACAAGATGGAGGAACACATCTTCCATAAAATATTACTTACATTTGTGCATTATGTATGTGGGGTTATACAAGTGAATAAGGTTTTCTAACACACAGGACTGAAACTCAAAGAGAATGTAGAGCTCAGAGGAAGAAAATCAATTAACTCAGCACACTAACTATATCAAAATTATACTCTTTTCTCACTGGGGCTGATTCTAATTTTCCTGATGCAACTCCATAAATTTAATTAAACACTCTGAAATTATGTTGTTTAAACAAGTACCATATTCTGATACATCCCTTTTTACATTAACTCACATTTTATATTCACTGGTTTATTTACTATGCTGTATTCTGGTATTTCAGGGAGTTAAAGAGAAACTGCTTTGAAAGTTATGCAGGTCCAAATAAACAAGAAAGTTATTCATAAATTACATTAATTTTTGCAGAGCTGGACTTACCATTCTGTCTTTATATAGCAACAATTATTACATCCTACAGAAATAATTTTTCATGATTTCAGAAAAATCATACTACAGATGTCCCAAGCCATTTATTCAGTTTTTGGGGTTTTTTTACTGGTAACAGGCTAGCAGTGGATGAGTCACTGTCTCATAGTTTGGGAGCAAAAGTTTATAGTAAATAGGGTTACATCAGGCTGGTGACTGGTCACTAGTATGGTTGCACAGGGCTCCTTCCTAGGCCCTGCATTGTTTCAACATCTTCATAAATGACTTGGTTGTAGGACTTGAAAAAACTCAAAGTTTGCAGGTGATACTGAATTGGAAGGGTTTTTGCTTCCCGCAAAGGCAAGAAGGCCTTGCAGCAAGACCTCGACAGATGAGAGGACTGGGCCAAACCACCCATATGAAGTTCAGCCAAGGAATGTGTTGGATTCTTCTCCTGCGATGGGGCAACCTCGCATGTATAAAGAGTCTGGGGAATGAGATGCTGGAAAGCAGCACCATGGAAAGGGAGCTGGGAGTCCTGGTCAGTGGCAAGTTGAACATGAGCCAGCAGTGCCCTGGCAGCCAGGAGGGTGAAGAGTGTCCTGGGGGGCATCAGGGACAGCATGGCCAGCCAGGCAAGGGAGGGGATTGTCCTGCTCTGCTCTGAGCTGGGGCAGCCTCACCTTGAATGCTGGGGGCAGTTTTTGGCACTGCAGTATAGAAAAAGATATCAAGCTATTAGAAAGAATCCAAAGAAAGGCCATGAGGATGGTGAAGGGCCTTGAGTGGAAAGTGTAGGAGGAGTTGCTGAGCTCACTTGGTCTGTTCATCCTTGAAAAGAGTAGCCTGAGGGGAGACCTCATTGCAGTCTGGAACTTCCTTGAGAGGGGAGTCTTCTGTGTGGTGACCAGGACCTGACAGAATGGCCTGAAGTTGTGTTCAGGGGAGGTTTAGGTTGGGTATGATGAAAAATTTTTTCATCCAGAGGGTGGTGGGGCACTAGAACAGGCTCCCAGGGGAAGTGGTCACAGCACCAAATGTGACAGAGTTCAAGAAGTGTTTGGACAATGCTCTCAGACACTGGTGTGATTCTTTGGGAGTCCTATGCAGGGCCAGGAGCTGGACTTGATCCTTTTGAGTATCTTCCAACTCGGGAAAAATTATGATTCCATTCCAGTCTTTTAAGCACCAGAATGATTTTGTTTTTCTTGGTTTTGATTTTACCAATGGTTATCCAAGAATTACTGGACTGTGTTTTACTTGTTGGAACTTAATTAGGAACACACAGATTTGCAGTGAAGACACTAAACCCTATTTAATATAATCTTATCAAAGGGAACTAATTCTAAGTTAAATTTGGTAAGCCTGTAATGCCCCATGCTGTACATGAAAATGAACTTCATTGGGATCAGCTGTATCTTTCTCTTGATTAGAACAATCCTATAAAATACTACTTTTGAAACCTCCACTGGAAAGGTTGCATATTCAGCTCCAATATCCGTGTAAATTCACCTCAGAATAGAAATAATAATTCAAATGGTGACTTTATTTAATGCTTTGAGAATGAAAGACTCAGAGAAAAAAAGAAAGTTGTTTAGTTTAGGAGAAAATCACCACCGATCCTCCATAAGGCTGTCAGAGCATAAGTCTTTTGTGAGTGTAGTGAGAAAGACAAAAAATGGAGCAAAGTCTGTTGAGAGAAAAATGATAAATAATGTCTAAGGACAACTTGGTAACAAACATAAATACCTAACTGAATAAATCCTGTTTTTCATGAAAACCACATAGCACTATTTTCTCAGTTTTGGGGATATTTTCTTAAGAAAAAGAAAACATTTTATCTATTTTAATAAGTTAAACTTATAACTTATTTATCATAAATTAGCAGCTCTAATAGATGAATACTTGTGTATGATTTTATTATTTCAATACAAGTCTTCAATGAAAAAGTTATGTTCTCCAGAAGGAATGGTAAATTTTCCAGACAGAGAGGTTTTGGATTCTTTTGTTTTCAGGTTTGGTTCCTTTGTTTAGTTTTTTTTTTTTTAATGTTTTGGTTTTTATTTCAAGGGAAAAAAGCTATTTTGTAATTTTTTTTTTATTGGCTGACAAAATAAAAATCATTGTTGCATTATTCTGTAAACCTTAGAATAATTAAAAATGAACAAAGATCTGAAACACAAGTTGAATATCCATATACATAATATTTAAACTATGGATATATAAAAATTAAAATATTTTGATTTTCTTATATCTGCTTATATTTTCTTCAAGTTAATCTAGTTAATTTAAAATCTGAGCTAGAACAAAACTCAGGAAAGCATCTAGTCGCCTCTCTGTACTTCAAGCATGCATGTTACATCCTTATTTTGATAGTAGTAATTGCCTAACGAGCCAAATATGTTTTACCAAATGAGGCAGAATGTCAAATATGCAGGCAATATTCCTTCATGTTTCAGCCAAATATAATACAGTAGCCACCAGAATGCTAATGCATCCTATGACACTTTCTAAAAGCATCAGAGACTGAAATTTATATAAGCAGTGTTTTTTTAAAAACACTACAAAACTGAATTTCAGGAGGACTGCTGCACTAATACTCAAAACATAATTCTCAGCTTTTTGCAGTTTCATACTCTAACTATTGTTCCTATTTTCTGGTACTCCTTTGGGAATTCTCACTTTATAAAATGCAGTCGTGAAGGGTAGAAGGTTTCTTTTTCCTTCCAGTTGTATACTGTCAAGGGATGCTTTTTGAAGACCTCAGTTTCACCATCAAGAGCTAGGGAGGCAGACCTGATGGCCTTGTGGGATTTAATTAGAGTTCACCAAGTTAGAATATCCAAGCTCTCAAAGTCCTAATTTAAATATAACTTCACTCTCTGTTCAACTGTTCCTTAGGTCCTTATTAAAATTTCAAGTTATTAAAGAGAATAGTCGAAGGGGCTTTTTTCCCTCTTCTTCTTCTTCTTTTTTTTTTTTTTTTTTTTTTTTTTTTAACGGATGTAAACTAAACTAGAATTGTGCCATACTCAATGCCCTCTTGTTTTAAAACCCCTGCCAATTGCTTGTGATGAAACAACCTCAAAAAAATCAGAATCAATGGAAGTACATTTAGACTATTAGGTATCCAACCAAAAGGAGATGGAGAGACACTTCCATGACCAAAGTGAAGGTGGTGCTGAATCACAAACATATTTCAAAGGCACTATTTTTAGGTAGCTGACCCCTTGGAGTCTTGTGATAACAACAAGTACTATTGCTCTTGCTTGGTGTGATCAGTGTAGTATTTCCTTTATTAAGATGCCATTCAAAAAGTTTGTTTTACACTGATGACACATCAGATCTTTTTAAAGTAAACTTTCTTGTCAATCAAAGCTTTACAACATATGGCTGTAGGGAAAAAACTATATATCTTTATTTTATATATATATAATACTACTATGTATATGTATGTATGCTTGCATATATAATAAGTTTTATGGGTGAAAATGTAGCTACATAGCAACTTAAAAAAATACAAAACATGCTTCATTTTTTTTTACACTGAAATGTTGGCAGCAGCATTCATACCCCAAGATTCTGCAGGCAAGTTATGTTTAAAAATATCAGGGAATAAAGTGAGGAGAGAGCTGCAGCCATGGTTATTGTAAGGAAATTAAAATTAATTGAGAAGATATAGTACAAGGAAACAAAGACACAAACATTCATTGGCTGCAGAAATCATTCACAGGAAGACTGCCGGGACAGGAATCATCAGCATTATTCCCATTTTTTCTGTTTTATCCTGCATGTAATTGAAATTGCTGTAATGATTCCTAGAATGATACTTAAGGTCACAAACTCTCCTACTCTGCTTTATGGTTTCCATGCACTTGATTTTAGGTTTGTATGGCTTACAGTAATGCCAGAAAGATACAAGGTATCTAGGTAGAGAAAATTCTTCTTAATCAGGCCCATCACTCTTTTACCAGATTTACTTTGATGCTGCTATTGTCCATCTCACAGATCCTATATATGAACTTTTAAGGAGATGGATTTCGGATTAAACTAAAATTATCTGGAAGAGGATTAATTAATCCAAAGTGATTCTTAGTTACTTCTAGGACATTTGCTATCAATTCTATATTAAAAAACATATAGCCATAAGTTTAGTGTTTATATGTTGATTGGATTAATCACCTATTCCCAGAAATGTATGTGAAACTTAAAATGTAAAGGGAAAAATTATCCTTCCTGAAGCCTTTCTGATTCCAACACAGATTAAATTGAGGTAATTTTGAAATGTCCACAAAAAAATTAGTTTTGCTTTTCTTAGGAATGAACCTAAGCATTTCTGTTCAGATTTGAAGAAAATGTGAGATTCCCTACTTCCAAGAAGCTTTGAGAAGCCCTTTGGATAGGAAAGAACATCCAGGATTCAGGTTTGCCTGACTGTTTACTCAGAAATCCAGGTTGCCTAAAACCATGTTTGATTCTGTCGATGATTTGCATTTAAATGGAATAGCACTGAGCGTTTTCTGACTGCTTGGTGGAATTTCAGTTAGACACCTCTGACAAAGCAGACAATAAGGTCCCAAATTCAAATTTCTTGAAAATTTCTGCCCAAAACTAGGTTCTCTAGCTTGTGGGTATCACACTGGAACAACAGAAAATATTTTTTTCAATATATAGGCCAAATTGAAATCATTTTGACCCTTGGCCAGCAAAAGACACAAAACAGCTCTAAAGCAAGTCATATTGCCCACAGAAGTTTTCGTGGTGGCGGCAATCGCTTCAGGGAAATATCTGTTAATTCATCACTTTAGGTTGAATTATAACTGCTGGTAGATAATTTCTAATAATGTCAGCAAAAATATAGTAATCAAACCCTACAACTGTTCATGGTCCTACCAAACAGGAGCATATGAATACGAGCATACATGTGTAAGATTCTAGGGCTGTGCATTTTCAGTTAAAAAATTCTGATAATCTGCTTACCGATATAGTGTGTTCTATGACAAATATAATTGCACGTCAAACTAATTCAGTACTGACTGTGACAACATATGAAACTTAAACTATTTTCAATGGTGTTAGAGGTGCTTTAGAAATTTAAAGCCAAAGAAACAGATAATATTTCTTGATATTAGAGAGATAGAAAAAAACCTCTTAGGTCTGAAGTCAAAACATAAGAATGAATAATGATGAGATAGAGGAGAGAAAACAAAAGGTTCCTCAATAGTATTTTTTGAATGTTAGGGAAAAAAAGACAGAAACTAAATCCTTTGTATTTATATTTTGTCAAGGCAGCTATTACTGCATTCCTTGGGTCCTTAATTTCTCCTGTTACCTTATACTTTTGCTAAACCTATCTTGTCTATGTAAGGTCACCAGCAAGGAAATATATGAGGTAAAATCAAAGAGCAGTTCTGCTGAAGGCAGTAGGATGTAAAGAATAGACTGAAATAAGAATATTATTTATTAATCTGGATTTTGATTAAGAGAAGAATTTAGACACAGATGCTCTACAGAAGTACTCTGAGGAGAAAGAAAGAAAATTAATATATTAAAAATTACCAACTTTGTGTCGTGACCTTCTTTGTAATTTGTAGATTTTATGATTAGGTCCACAGAAAATTAAACATAAAATCTACTTACTTCTTCAAATATATTTCTTTAACAATGTTTAGGAGCCAGATAATTCTCAATACTTTCATTATTATTTCTTTATTTTCTTTTCTCAAGCAAAAGAGTAAGAAAAGTCCATGATGCACTGATTTCTATAGAGGGCTGTATATGCCTTGACAGCACTTGGCATGTAAGCAACATGTTGTGAGATGTGTGTGTTTCCTGCAAGTCCAAAGGGACTTCCTGTGACTTGCTTATGTGGATCAGTGGAAATTCAGACCAGAAGACAGTAACTAAGCTGAGGTTATATTGTCATATGCACTGTTCCTTAACTTATATTTCTTTGAAACTACATGGCAATTACTGAACTACAATGTCCCTTTCCTTTGAGATGAAGTTGGAAATTTTTTTCCACTCATGAGAAAACTTGTGTCTTTTCAAAAATGCCCTGATAGAATGATAACTTTTCTTTCCCCTGATCACCTACTCTGCTAAGTTTTTTTCTCCTCACTGTTTAGGGGTTCCTTTATAACAAAAATGAATTTGAAGAGAATAGTGAGTGGAAGATTTAAAATAAACTCCTGGAAGTTCTTTTCAAAATAACTTTGAGAAATTAGGTAATATTCAACAATTTTCCTATTAAATGTTTTATTTTAATGGATCATGATGTAAAGCTGCCTTGCTGGAAATTCTCCAAGTGTCTCTCATTGAGGAAGGATACTGCAGATAATGTCTGTAGCGGAGTGATAGTTGAAAAAATGTGGGAAGTGCAACCTACCAGGGCATGCAAGAAGATTAAGGATGGTGGGAGTGAGCACTGGCAGTTTACCACATAATAGTCCTGTTTTGTTTTCCATGTCAAACTCAATGACGTATCTTATGAGTGCCAGGGCTCCAGTGTTCCATGACAACAGTCATTCTGGATCAAATTAAGGATTGACCAAATGCATTATTTTCTGTCTGGCAGTTCCCAAATAACTTCTCTAAAGAGTAGACTAAAAATACAGCAAACATCCTCAATGGTTCATGCCCTGGTCCTCAATGGTTCATGAATCAGAAACACCAGAAGTCAGTGCCAGTACTTTTTCAGAGATTTTTTCCTTTTATATAAATTTTAAAAATTTAAGCTATCTGACATGGCTTTGAAAATACTGTGTCACAGGGTTTCTCATGCCTTCTACCATTGCACTGCTGTTCCATCCACAAGAGTTTTCAACCATTTCACATATAAAAAGTGAAAAAGATGACGTATCTTCTTGTACTTAGAAGGATTTATCCATTGCAATAGTCCAGGAGGTTTTTGGTAAAACCTCCCTGACTGGATGATCATTATCATGGCAGTGTCATGGTGCCAGTAGTCAAGTTATACAAATTCAATCCTGTTATGTATCTTTGATACTGCATGATTTCCAGAAGAAATTTCAAAAAAATATTTTTGCATGTAGTGACTGGCAAAGTATTTTTGTGTATTTCCAGATTGGTCTTGGGTAGATGTAAGTGGGAGACAGTCTACATTTTTAAAGAAAAATCCACCATTTTTCTGCTTGCCAAGAGCAGAAGGGAGTTTTTTAATGATTTGCCATGTAACAGTTGTAATGCTTTTAGTAGTATTTTTCTTTACACCTATGAGTTATCATCTTCTCTGACAGACCAACGGTTGGCATTAGTGAAAGGGATATTGCCGAAGTACAGAGAAAAGCATAAAAAAAATTGAAACATTTTTCTGTTCCCAGAAGCTGTCACTGTCCAGAGCTTTTCTCGTGGTTATCTATGCTAAACCCTTCTGAATTAAATTTCTTCTATTCAATCCTTTATATATGGTCAATTAAATAGTCGCTATTTTTAGTGAATGTTCCCTTCAAATTTTCACAGTTTTTATGAACCTTGCTATCGTCTTTAGCCAAGCTATAAATATATATTCCATACTTTATTTTTTTCTCCATATTTTAATTCCTCCAATTTCTTAGTCATGGTTAAGGCTCTTCTCTGAACTACTAATTTTCCATTCTCTTTGGTGATGAAGTATTCATAACTTAGAATAATATCTATGTTAGTTATTATCACAGTTATATTGGGGGGACATATATCTACTCTGACTTATTATGTTCCTTCAAATATACCACAAAGGTTTAGATTAGTTTTTCAGCCCCGTTTGCATGTAAACACCTACCAAATCTGCTGATTGTGGAGTGCAGGTGTTAACATAAACAACTTAAAATAGAAATATAAAATATCTAAAAACATGGCACATGCCTGCACTGCAGTAACACAAGTCAGTATAAGGGTATAGCTAACAACCTGGATTCCCCTTAAAAGAGAAGGATGGCTTAGGTACTGTAGCCAGCATGCTTGTCCTATTTTAGTGGACCTAAATTTCAGTCTCCTCAAGAGGATGCATTCCCTGTTGAGGTCACCATGGATATCACTCTAACTGGGATAAAATCCTTTGAAAATGATTTGTTGCATGATTTTGGACCATTAGTGTTGAACAGGGAAATTTTTAGTATGTACTATTTGTATCAAAGTAGAACACTTGGAGTTGATTAATTTACTCTTTGATCTTCCAGGGATTTTTTCCCAAATGTTGTCTATGGTGGTTAAGATACAGTTGTCAGGTCTGTACCCATCACTGTCTCAGAACAGAGAGTCATTCCAAAGTAAACACATCTCTCTTTCAATGCAACCAAGCAAAGGATCAGTGAAGTTTGCAATTTTTTGTGTGTGTGTGTGTTCTCTTTTTGTTGTTGCTGTTTTTTGTTGTTGTCTGGTTTTGTTTAGTTTTGTTTTTCTTTCTCTCCAAGTTTAGAAAACTATATTTAATTACTAAAATAAAAATGCTTCTTTTGCCAGTGGCAATATTTTCATACACACTAATGGATTATTTTTGCTCTGCTTAGCAGAGGACTTTTTTCTCCATATGCAGCAATATGGTATGGAAACTTAAAGTCCATGAATTGAGACTACATGCCCATTTTACACTTCTGCAGTTCACCCTTTGAAATCCACAGTCTTTGTTCTTTACATAATATTCCTGTACTGCTGACCTTCTAAATGTTTCTTTAATTTCTGTTCCTTGCTGCACTGCAAGAGTTTTATGAGAGTGAACATAGAATTAGTAGTCTATTTCCATTAGTAGTAAATCTGCTTTTGCCCTTGCAGGGCAACCTTTGCTTCAGTGTCTGTAATTTTGCAAAAATAATGAATTCATGCAAGAGGTTACCCGGATAAGAGCAAACCAGGATTTAAAGTCTAACCTAGTACATCACTGCCTCAGGGCTAAATTCTGAGCCCATTTAAGCAAGAGATACGGGCCACAAAAGTGAAAACACTCCCAGCAGCACCCAAGGCTACTCCAATCACCAAATCACATGCAGAGGCTCATGATTCTTTAATTTCACCGTGCTGTGAGTGTTCTGTTTTTAAAGAACAAAAAGACCCTTTCATCTATATTTTCTCTGTTTTTTAATTTCATCCATTTAAGTTAGTCATGTCTAAGCTTCATGAGTTCTGGGAAAGTAGTGCATCCATGATCATCTTCAGAAAAAGATTACATTGTCTTATTTATTTTAAAAATATTTTTATTTATTTATCCTTTTAAATTATTCTTGTTGTATTTATTGTATTTATAGCTAACTAATATATTTTACTATCAATTAATATATTTTTATTATCAGCTGTTGATTTCTGCCTTGATTTCAACTCAGTTTGAGAAAATTCTACAACTATTTTAAAGTACATATTCATATTACAATGTCAACATTAAAGGAATTTTATCCTTCTTTTTTAAATGAAAACAAAATGAAATAATTCTCTTGAAGTTCAAAAATAACATGTGAAAACTTTCTTCAAATTTTGTAAAATATTCTTCAGAGGAGACACAAAATGCAAGACAAAGCTTGAATATAGATTTAGCACACCTGGAAGTATAATATTGCTAGTTAAATGAAAAAAAGAAAGACATCAACATGTACATATATTTGATAATATCTTTTGGAAATTCGGACATTTTTAACTGATGTGACAACCTCAAAAAATTACTCTTGAACAAACAAACAAACAAAAACAAAACAAAAACAAACAAACAAAGAGAAAAACAAAAAAAACCCTACCAAACAACCAGAAAAATGCTTTTGTGTAAGAATAATAAAATATATATATATTTAGGAAAATCTATTGTACAACTAAAGTGCAACATTTTTGTTCTATATTTAAATATAAGTATAAAAACTCTCTGTTTACCAATTTATAAAATAGAAAGATGCTTTTATGTGTGTGTTAAATACCAGGCTGCAGAATAAATGTAGAAAAAGAAGCATAGCAGATAACTTGCTTCACTGAGCAGCTCACAAGAGTGATGGAATAGCATTAGAACCACTTTCCTAAGCAAAAGATATTGTCACTTCCTAGTCACTTCCCACTTCAGTATTGCATTAAATGGTGTGGCCTGTTTTGAGGAGCAACTGCTTTTAATAGATTAGCTTTTCATCTGAATTTGGCTGCTTAACAGTTAATATGAAGAAGCTTTCAATGCTGATCAGTATATGAGTGAAACAATGAGGATTACAGGGTGTTAGGGAGGTTGGACATAGCCTCAGGATATAATCTCTGGTAAGGTCAAGGCTGGATGGCTTGGGAAAAAGAGAGATGCAAGCACTGTAAAGAGCTATTTTTCCAGCACAATAAAAGGGACCAGAACATGGGGATTTTTTTCACTCTTTAAAGTGAAGTGGATGAAGAAAACAGGGTTACCCTTTCTCCCCCTACATTTAAAATGCAAAGTAGAGAGGCAACTCCTCTTCTTTTTGTATTTAGTCAGATCTGTAAACTGTTAAGCATGAACAATGTAAATGACATATAATGATATTTTTATAAATATATCTCCATATGCATTATTGTCCACCTCCCCAGGCTTCTGACATCTGGATATTTCAGTGGGAATAGTAGGGAAACACTGGGAAAAGAGGAAGTTTTTGCAGATATAACCATAATAAAAATTAACATATCATTTTTCTGCATATAAAAAAATGTCCCTGCTACCCTGCTATACTGATTTGGTAAAATAAGGCTTCCAAACTTTCCTCCAGATCTTTGTTCTGGTATGACAGGAAGGAGAGAGCATCACAAAGCCAACATTTCAGCAGTGTCCAACAGTCAGAAATGTCTCCCTTGTAGAATGGTCATGTCTGGTTTGAGTGGTAATCTCCATGCCCACTGAAATCTGAATTTCTTACTTTCAAAAGCAGATACATATATTGTGGTTTAGAAGGATTGCATGGATGGAAATACTACAGTTACACAACCTAAATGTATCTAAAACTAGAATAAGTTTGGGGTTTTTTTCTTCATAAAAGACACCTTTCTGAATAGCAGGGAGCAACTGAGGGTTGAAGAATTCCTTTTGCAGCAAAAGAAGACAAATCAAACCTTTTTAACATATGAACATATGAACATGTCCCATTTTCCACATCTCATGCCAGAGTCGTACTCACCTGAATGTATCTCCTCTAAGTCATGAAATAATAATAAAATGGCAAAACATTTTAACTATATTTAAAGCAATAATTAATATTTTGATATTCAATTTGATATTTAATATTTTGAACAATGAACTCTTGACGTACAAAAACACTAGTACTTAAAAGAAATGCCCTTCTTGAAATAGCTATTCAAATAATTACCCTGGTCAATTCTCCTAATATCTGGAACTGGCAGCAGGTAGAAGAGGTGAATGTTTGGTGCAAGCTTCTGTATTAATTATTTCTTTCATAAATGTTTTTATCTTACAATATATGTGATTTTGCAAATCGAGATCCATATTAAGTGGTTAGTTGAAGTAATTTGCTGTACACACTAATGACTTGAAATATCTGCTTAGTGGTAAGTTATATTCTGAACATTTAGATATGTATCAGTGTAAAGCCTCTTTGTGGGATAAATTGAAAACTCCGTGCTTACACTTTTAAGAAAGCCGAAAAATATTACATAAATGTTATAGAAATAATTAACTGCACTAATAAGGAGATTGTTTTCTAGACCATTTACTCACACAGAACTATAATAGATACTACAAATACAGGTGCATTTCCAAAGATGAAAGTTACACTCTCCATGTGTTATAAAAGAGAAAGGAAATGCCAAAGTAGTTTGCAGTTTTCCTTTTTCACCTCAGTGCACCTTTCTGACTGCAATCAGCAAGACCACTTGCATAATAATCCATTTTGTTGCTCATGTGCTTAAATTAAATGTATGTTTAAATGTTTTGCTGAATGAGGCTTATGCCAATATACAATGCAAATAAGGGGGTGGAAGCAAACCCTTAGGGTCTCCATCAAAATTAATAAGAGCTATTCCATTATTTCCATAGGCTTTGTATCGGGATCTTAGGTTTTAGCAAGTGGATCCTTGGGACCTGAAGGGGGAAAATATATTCAACACAACCCATTGGGGAGGTTTCTCTTCTGGTAAATATCCAAGATAAGGATATGACTCAGTTACAGCTTTCAGCAATCAGCTCTGTCAAATTCAAGTCATATGCATTTGAGTGTTCTCTTCTGACATTTCTTCTGCTTGGCCCTTATGGATTAAAGTGACAACTGTCCTATGAATAGTCAGTGGTGATAGTTAAGCCAAGTAATTAACTGAGCATCTTCAAATGTACCATAGTACTACATACCTTAGTTAAATTGTAAGATTTTCATTCTCAGTAGAGCAGCTTTTTAATAAGAAGATTGATATTTGCATAATTTTTTTAAAATCAAGTTCTTGGACAGTTTTATTTTTCTGACAGTTTTATTTATCTGGAAACAGAGTGCTCTGTCACACTTGAGGGTGACTCTTCAGTAAGAAAGTGCATTAGCCTAATGTCCACTTATTGAAGTTAAACCACCCCAGAGAACCAAACATTTTTTTTTTTAATTTAATCTATTAAAAATGCTTGAGTAGACTGAAAATTTTATGAAGTAAAACTTTTAACACTGCTACAAATAAGGATGGACAAAATAAATAATTGTAACTTTTCCAAATTTTATTTCCCTATAAACAGTGTTATCTCATTTCCAGAAGTGGCACACTTTTATTCAAAAATAAAAATAGTTATCTTGTTTTGAAGGATAATCTAATTTGTTGTTAGTGATTTGAATAATTCCCGGGGTCAAAGGCATCTTTTACATCAAATTGTGAAAGCAAATTAATGTTTTGAAGGAGATGTAAAAGTCAAGCTGCTTGGGAGTACATTAAATTATATGATAGTTAATGGTGTTAGAGAGATAGTTTAAAAATAAATGGACCATAATACCTCTTAATAAAGGACCTACAAGCATTTTTATTCCCTGCTAAAAGCAGATGCCTATTTGGCACTGTTTTGAATCCCATTTGCCACATACATTTTGAGTAATACTATGCTGAGTAATATGTACTCTATGGTTCAGTAACCTCACTATAAAATAATGAGTCTTCAAAAATAAAAATACATTAGCTATGAAGTTGTGTATTTGAGGTGCTCTGAATATATTCAAATAAAACAAAACCAAAAAAAGAGAAGCTTTCACCCAGTAAATTTTCTCAGAAGGGAAACTTGAGTATCTTGATTTGTATTTCCATTTCAATCTGAGCTCTAAAAACCATACAAGGCATCAGCTCTTGCAGATGTTTTCTGTAAATTCCTTTTCTTTGAGTCTACCACCACAGGACCTTGCAAAAGTCCCGCTTTTAAAGGTGCTTATGACAACTGGGATGCAGCAAATAGCATGAGTTCACTCACTAAGTAGTGTCTTCAGTAAAAGGTCCAGCACTCGTATTTTATGAAATATGTAACATGATTTACCCAAGGTTGTCAAAAGAGATGAATTTCAGCCAAATGCAAGGTAATAAATAGTAATATGTGCTGCATGTAGTTGACTTATAACCCTTGGCATTTTGAAAGAAAATTCTTTTGAGGAATTCATTTTATACGTCATAAACTTTCCTATTGTTTGTCCTATTTTGACTGTCTTTGTCATCATATTTTTTGGGGAAAGTTATGTCTGGAAACTGTAAATAAAACAACATTTTGAAGAATACTTATATAAGTCCCTTTTTCCATGATGGTCTAAGAATAAGAAAGTTATTAGTGTAGTAAAATGGTCTGTTTCATTAAATCAGAACCTAGGGGGAGAAAGAGGCAATAAGGTAATGCATATGTGATCTTTTTTATTAGTATTTATTCAATGATTTTAGAAAAACCTTTTCCAAGGTTGGAAAATAAGGTATTTGTTTTCATGACTTACATTGTTTTGAGGAACAGAGTAGTTTAGGTGTTCTGATGTTATTGTGAAACTTCTGGGGGTCTGAGCCTGGACGTTCAGACCCCTTTGAGTTTCGTCAGGACTCAGGCCTGATGGCGACCTGGTAGAGAGAGGCACCCTCAATCCAGTTGTCTGAAAAGGAATTTTAATAACACAAAAAAACAAACAATAAGGTGTCCACTGTATTGCGGTGAAATTGATGAAGGCAGTAACAAGGGGACAAAGGCAAAAAGCAGGGTCTGACAGGGGTATTTATACATACCAGTGAGGGTGGGGACTTAAGGTGGGATCTGAGGGAAGGGTCCAGTAGGGGAGAATGGTTGAGAATATGAAAATTCCTGCACCAAGAATTAACCGATGGTAATACTGAGAATGAGGAACCTTCTAGTAACATTTGCATGCTTGAACATGTGAATAAGCTTCTTGCTTATTGCATTTTGATTGAGGTTTCTCAAGGCATTTTTCCAGGGTTCTCTTCTTTCCCAGGGAAAATACCTCTACATTATTGTTATTATTATTATCGTTTATTCTTATTATTATTATCATCATTATTGTTGTTGTTATTACTAGTAATACTATTTATTAGTCATTATTATATGTCATTATTATGGGGTTTTGCTCTTGTTATTATTATTGCCATTAATAATAATCAATTTTTTGGTAGAATGCAACACACAGGTATTCAATCATTCATCCTTGCTTTAAGATAAATATAATTGAAAATATGCTTCATATTATCATGCATCCACTTTACATTTGCCAGCTTAAACCATTGTATGCACTTAGGAATCATCAAACTGAAGAAATCTATGTCCTTTACTCCTACCCCATGCATGTTAGTTTAGTCTTCTATAGCACTCTCTGTCACCTGTTAGAGTGACAGCCAGGAAGGCTGACAGCTTTGTTGGTGATTCTCGGAGTGTGCTGAATGCTGGTGAACTTTAAAATGGATTTTTGGATATCCAGACAGCAGGGTCATATTTTAGCACATATTCAAATTTTTCAAAAGTTTTCCACAAAATTTTCCAATGCAGTCTCCAGAAGCACCTCACTGACCACAATGGTAGCCAACAGTGGATCTTATAAAGAGATTCGAAGGCCTATAGGCATGGTTTGCCCAAAACACTGCCCCAATCTCTACAGCCTGTCTTAATGAGTCCATCAAGTAGGACTGGTATCTGTGATTAATAGTATGCTTCTATACATATGCCCTCACACAAATATAAATAACATAGAACCAAGACCTCTAATATCACTGAGCTCAACCATTAAGCATGTTCTGCCAAGTCCACCACTAAACTGTGTCCCCAAGACCTGCATACATCTTTTAAGATTTTTCGAGGATGGTAACTCTGCTACTTACCCAGGCAGCATGTTCCAATGCATGACAACATTTCTTAGTATCAACCTAAACTTGCCCTGCCAAATTGTGAAGCCATTTCCTCTTGTCCTGTTGCTTCTCACTTGGATGAAGAGATTGACTCCCATGTTGCTACAACCTCCTTTCAGGTAGTTGTAGAGAGCAATATGGGCTCCCCTCAGCCTCCTATACTCCAGCTCTGAACACTCGCAACTGCCTCAGCCACTGCTCATCAGTCTTGTGCTCCAGACCCTTCCCCACCTCCATTACCCATCTCTGGACATGCTCCAGCACCATGATGTCTTTTTTTAGTGAGGGAGCCAGAACAAAATACAGGATTCAAGGTATGATCTCACTGAGGGGGATATCACTGCCCTGGTCCTGCTGACCACACAATTGCTGATACAAAATGTATCCAATATAACATCAATATCGTACATATGATATGTAGGTATTTATATGTGTGTGTGTGTGTGTGTGTGTGCGTGTGTGTATACTCAGATGAATATACATCGATGATCTTGGATATAGGAGGGATGTATGGATATACAAGAGCAGGATTAGTACAGAAATATATCAGTGAACAATTCTGGGTTTTATCTGTTCAGGTAATGTGCTGTAAAAAAGTTGATGACGATGCAATGATCCACTGTTTTAGGAAGATACATCCCAAGCCTTTCTGTGAAAGTCTCACAAGGTTGTCTTTCTCCTAATGTCAAGGCAGGAGCTTTAAATCTGAAGCATTCAGGAAGGTAATTAATTCCCTTAAATTTTAGGATTCAGTTAAACCAAGTTCAAACATTGTTGAATAAAATCCAAAATTATGAGTGTTTGGAGAGTGACCTCTCAGTAATGTTTGCAAACTTTACCCAAATAATATCTCAACAGATTTTTTCTGGTCTTGTCATACTAAGCTCCGATTGCAGTCAAGTAAGCATTTTCAAGGAGGAAGTAATCTGAATTATTTTCAATATCTATCCTGGCATTACAAACCCTGACAATGTTTTCATGAACCATAAACTAAGTATAGAAGACTGAAGTTCAGATGCAAAAGTTTGCATTTCTTCCCTAATGACAACACATTAAAAAAAAAAAAAAAAAAAAAAAAAGATCCACCTGAACCGCTTTTATTTCTTTTCACTAATAGAACAAACCATAATAAGCTGTTGTAAAGAAATCAAGCGATATAAGCACAGACTTAAAAAGCAGGGAGAACACCTGGTATTGAAAAAGTAGGTAATGAGAGGGTTTGGAAAGGTCTGTCGGTACTCCTGTAGTTAAGCAAACAGATGGAGCAGAACCAGTCTACAGTTAATGCTAGTAATCCTAAACTCCGAAGTTCTCATTGGCTCCTATTTTTGCACTTGCATGCACACCATAGTACAAGAAACAAAAACATGTTAGAGACCTATTCTGTTTCTACTTTTAGAAAATCATGCATTGTCATAAACATAAATCGGAGGAAATTCAACATTAAATAAAACAGCACAATATACAGATGCAGGAGACACAACAATTTTCTTAAAATATTAGATGCATTAAACAGATAGCCAAAGATCAAACTCACCACATTTCCCTGTAAAGAAACAGATATTAAGTGTAAATGTGGACATTCTTATTTAACCTGTTACTCTTGCACTAAAGAGGATACAACTTCATCTGAGAGCTAGTGGAAAAGGGTCGTACCATCAGAGTCAGGTTGGGTGAGCTGATGAGAACACCATAAAATGTAAGAAACTTCTAGATAAGGTTGTTGTTTGGCTAAATCATTCATGAGAAATTCAGTTTCTCTGAAGTATTTTGCATTTAAATATAATAATTATTATTTAGAGATAAATGTCTTGGGGATATTTTAGTTGCACAGCCTGTAAAAGGACATTGAATTCCTTGATTGATTCATTGATGCTCAGTTTTTAAATTGGGATGCATTTGACATCTCTTATTCCACTCCTGAGGGCTCCCACAGCTCTCAACTGATTCTTTGAAGCACCAAAGCCAGCAGACCCCAGAGCTGGAAGGTGTCTGAAGCACAGAGGACTATGAAAAACTGCTGCTTCTATGGAAATGGAAAATGTGGCCAG